>NW_020954596.1:17306918-17448769 GCF_900497805.2 Vombatus ursinus | reverse complement strand
CTCTCTCTCTCTCTCTCTCTCTCTCTCTCTCTCTCTCTCTCTCTCTCCCTTTCCTTGTATTGTTCAGATTGGAAAATTAATGCCTCATTACTTACTTCCTGATTCTTTAATTGTATATCTTACAATTTAGTACTTTGTTGTATTCATGTCAGTATTCAAGGATCTGTCATTATACGAATGAGAGTACTCTCACTCCTGAGACAGGCACTCAGCTCTCAGAGTTTCAAAATTCATCATCCTAGGTCAGTGGTGTGCTAGAGTTGGTTCATAAGGGAAAACTGTTAAATTTTCTTTTTTTTTAAATTTTATTTTCTGGATAGCAAACCTGTTTATTGTAATTTTGAGAGATGGATAATTTTAAATTGATTCCAAAAGGGTTTAGGTTAAATACACATAAAATTATATCTTTTACTTTTTTGAGATAGTTACTGTTACCTTTCCACATGTCCATTGATGCCACTTTCAGAGTCAGAGCATATGGTGTTTCAGCCTAGCCCTGAATAACATTTTTAATTTTCTTGTGTCTAGAAAGTAAGACCAACAGGGCCATCTAACCAAATGCTAGCTGTTCCTTAATTTTTTTTTCAAAATTCTGAACTTGACAAACACCATAAATACACATTTTCCATATGCAAAATAGAACAGAAAAAGAAGATATTTATCTCAAACCACTAATCCCTATTAGGTACACTGAGAAGCAGAACATCTTTTAAACCTAATAAATGTTTATGTAAATTTCAAAGTTGTCCTGTAAATCTAGTGCTTAGTGTGCTGTCTGGCACATAGTTTAAATATGAATAATTGTGGCTTATCTGTGTTTCCTTCTGGCTTTCATTATATTCTATTCCGTGAATTTTTAAAAATTTTTCAGTGACCCTCTTGTTTTCCTTTTCTTCTTGGAAACAATATTAATAGCCCTCTTCTCAACTCTTCCCCCCCTTAAAAAACACAACAAAACTCTTATAACAAATATACATAATCAAATAAAACAAATTTCCACATTGACCACATCCAGAAGTCCATTCTGTACCTTGAGTTCATCACTTCTCTGTCATGAGGGTGGGTAGGATGTTTCATCACTGATCCCCTGTAACTATTGTTGGTCATTGCAGTCAACACAGTTTTAAGTCTTTCAAACTTATTTTTCTTTACAATGCTGTTGATATTGTAGAAATTTTTCCCTGGGTTTGGCTAAGTTTAATCTAAATAAGTTTATACAAATCTTTTCAGGTTTCTCTGAAATCATCTCATTTGTTATAGCGCCATAATATTCTATTAATATACCACAGATAGTTTTGTACTTCCCCCTAGCTCTCTATCCATTGTACCACCAAGCTGCATAGAAATGATAGTTGAAACAATGGAAATGAGTTGAAATCATGAAACAGTAAGAGGAAGAGGAGAAGATAACATAGGATGGAACCTTGGGGGTTACCCATAGTTAACGGGTATGACCTGGAAGAAGATCTAGCAAAAGAAATTGTTAAGGAGCAGTCAGACAGGAAGGAGAAGAATCAGGAGAGAGCAGTGTTATAAAAACCCAGAGAGAAGAGACTATTGAGAAGAGAGTGATCATATTAATAGAAACACAGAGAAAGTCCTGCAAATCCTCATTTGGGTAGAATTTTATTTTGCCCAATTCAGTTCTTTGCTAATGAGTCTAATATTTGGAATATATGTCTCTAAACCTAGACAGGTTTCAGAGAAATGGGCCAGAATGTATACAAAGATGATATAACTTTATGTATTAGTGGTAGGACAGTAAGATGTTACCACATATTCTGAAGATTGCACAGTGTAGTTCTTTTTTTATGGTAATTTTTATTTATTTTTTTGTTTTCAATATTTACTTCCACAAGATTATGAGTTCCAAATTTTCACCCCATCTCACCCGTCCCCCCACCCCAAGATGGCATGCGTTCTAAATACCCCTTCCCCTAGTCTGCCTTCCTTTCTGTCTCTCCCCCACTTCTCTTATCCCCTTCCCCTTCAATTTTCCTGTAGGGCAGGATGGATTTCTGTACCCATTTCCTGTATTTCTTATTTCCCAGTTGCACGTGAAAACATTTTTTTTAAACATGTGTTTTTAAAACTTTGGGTTCCAAATTTTCTCCCTTCCTCCCTCCCCACCCACCCTCATTGATAAGGCAAGCAACTAAATATAGGTTATATATGTGCAGTTATGCAAAACACTTCCTTAGTTGACATGCTGTGAAAAACTAACTTTATTTCCCTTAATCCTATCCCACCCATTTATTCTATTCTTTCTTTTGACCCTGTCCCTCCTCAGAAGTATTTGCTTCAGATTACTCCCTTTCCCAATCTGCCCTCCTCTCTATCCTTCCCCTACTCTCTTGTCCCCTTCCCCCCCTATTTTCCTGTAGGGTAAGACAGATTTCCACACCCAATTGAGTGTGTATGTTATTCCCTCCTTAAGTCAAATCCTATGAGAATAAGATTCATTCATTCCCTCTCACCTTCCCCTGTTTCCCCTCCACTGTAAGAGCCTTTTCTTTTCTTTCTTTTTTTTGTGGGATAATTTACCCCATTCTACCTCTCCCTTTCTCCTTCTCCTAGTATATTCCTCTCTCACCCCTTAATTTTATTCTCCAGATATGACCCCTTCATTTTCAACTCACCCTGTGCCCTCTATCTATCTATCTATATCTATATATACATACATATAATTTTTCCCCTCTAACTACCCTAATACTGACAAAGGTCTCATGAGTTACAAATATCATCTTTCCATGCAGGCATGTAAACAGTTCAACCTTAATAAGTCTCTTATGATTTTCTCTTTCCTGTTTACCTCTTCATGTTCCACTGAGTCTTGTATCTGAAAGTCAAATTTTCTATTCAGCTCTGGTCTTCTCATCAAGAATGCTTGAAAGTCCTCTATTTCACTGAATAACAATTTTTTCCCCTGCAGGATTATACTCAGTTTTGCTAGGTAGGTGATTCTTGGTTGTAATCCTATCTCCTTTGCTTTCCAGAATATTATATTCCATGCCCTGCGGTCCCTTAATGTAGAAGCAGCTAAATCTTGTGTTATCCTGATTGTGTTTCCACAATACTTGAATTGTTTCTTTCTGGCTGCTTGTAATATTTTTTCCTTGACCTGGGAACTCTGGAATTTGGCTACAATATTCCTAGGAGTTTTACTTTGGGGATCTCCTTCAGGAGGAAATCGGTGGATTCTTTCCATTTCTATTTTGCCCTGTGGTTCAAAAATATCAGGGCAGTTTTCCTTGATAATTTCTTGAAAGATGATGTCTAGGCTCTTTTTTAGATCATGGCTTTCAGATAGTCCAATAATTTTTAAATCCTCTCTCCTGGATCTATTTTCCAGGTCAGTTGTTTTTCCAATGAGATATTTCACATCATTTTCTAATTTTTCATTCTTTTGGATTTGTTTTACAGTGTCTTGATTTCTCACAAAGTCACTAGCTTCCAATTGCTCTATTCTAATTTTTAAGGAAGTATTTTCTTCAGTAAGTTTTTGGACTTCCTCTTCCATTTGACCAATTTTGCTTTTTAGGGCATTCTTCTCCTCATTGGCTTTTTGGACCTCTTTTGCCATTTGGGCTAGCCTATTTTTTAAGGTGTTATTGTCTTCAGTATTTTTTGGGGTCTCCTTTAGCAAGCTGTTGACTTGTTTTTCATGATTTTCTTGCATCTCTCTCAGTTTTTCCTCTACTTCTCTTACTTGCTTCTCAAAATCCCTTTTGAGGTCTTTCAAGGACTGGGACTGATTCATATTTTTCTTGGAGGCTTTGGATGTAGGAGCTTTGGCTTGTTGTCTTCTTCTGGTTGTATGTTTTGATCTTCTTTGTTACCAAGGTAAGATAATATAGTCTGACTCTTTTTGCGCTGCTTACTCATGATCCCAGACAATTACTTGAGTTTTAAACTCTTTGTTAAGGTAAAAGTCTGCTTCCAATGTGAAGAGTGTACTGTCCCAAGCTTCAGGGGTTTGTGCAGCTGTTTTCAGAGATAATTCTAGGGACCTGAAAATTTTCAGTTTTTCCAAGGTGGTATGATAAGGGGCGAGTTGTTTCCTGTCCACCACACAACAAGCTCCACCAGGCCAGCTCTCCTCCTCCTCGCCCCAGGATCTCCCCTCGGAACTGTGACCCAGATCCAAACACCCGTAAAGCAAGAGATTCCTGCCTCAGCACTGGCAAAGAGATCCCTGCAATCCCCCTCTAATCAGCCACTCAATTCCCCCTCAGTCTGTGGGCCAGAAGCTCAGGAGGCAGCCGCTGCCCCAGAGGCCGCTCTCGGAACTTGTGGTTGAGACCTAGCTCCTCTCTCACCGTGGCCACAGACTTTTCCCACTGACCTTCTAAGTTGTCTCTGAAATTCAGGGCTTGAGAAGTCTGGAAACCGCCACAGCTGCCCACGATTCAGTCCTCTAAGGCCTGCTCCAGGGTCGCTACGGCCTGCATGCCCATGCTGAACCGTGCTCCTCTCCCCGCCCGGTGCAATATACCCTTCTGGTCAACCATCCAGGCTGTCTTTGGCTGGAAATTTGTTTCACTCTATCTTGTTGTGGGTTCTGCTGCTTTAGAATTTGTTTAGAGCCATTTTTTTTTAAGTATTTGGAGGGCTTTGGGAGAGAGCTCAAGACAGTGACTGCTTTCCTGCTGCCATCTTGGCCCCGCCCCCCACAGTGTCTGATTGTTAAATTTTCATTTTGAGCATTTATATCTTTGGAAATCAGAAAAAAAAGATTGCAAATTAAAGCTTGAATTATTGTTTTGTTGATTTTCTAGACTCAAGAAAGTAGAGAAGATATTAATGATGCAGATTAAACTGGAAAGTGTGGTGTGGTTCATTTTCTCCCCAGAGTCAGTTGTTAAAACATTTACCAGCACATCTCTGCTCTAGATCCAAACTGGTAGTGATTGTTTCCTGAATTTAGGTAGGCTGATCTTGTGACAATGATGAGTATGATGATAGTTAACATTTAGGGAGCACTTTAAGATTTTCAAAATGCTTTATATATCTTCTCATTTGATTTGCACACCCTGTGAAGTAGGGGCTATTAAATCTCCATTTTAGAGCTGAGGAAACTGAACCTGAGAGAGGTTAAGTGATTTGCCCTGGTTTACACAGCTACTAAGTGTCTGAGGACACATTTGAATTCAGATCTTCCTGATTCCAAGTCCCGCACTATATCCACCATTCCGTAATAACTTGCCAAGCCCACACTAAATCCTTTCCTTTGATAGGACCTGTGATCTTCTACATAGGTTTTAAGAACTCAGAGTTAACTCTACACCATCATAAGGAATAAGAGGAGGACATTAATTTTATCAATACCTACTTCTGAGAAACAATGGGGCAATGGCTTTGAAGTAAGGAAGAACTGGGTTCACATAATAACTGAAGGATTGTTAAGTAATTCATTTACCATCTAAAAGAGTTACGTGGGGTTACCAAGAAGCTAAATTTGAGACAAGTTGCAAACACTAATGAAATCGTTAGCCCAGATCCCCCAAATTAGGTTAAGTAGAAGAAGTAGATGATTGGGTAGGAGATTCTACTTCCTCCCCCCTGAGAGGAGGAATAGCCTGGACCCTCAGAATCTTCTGGAATTTTGCATTTTCCTTCGTCTCCCTTGGAGAGAGTTATACCATTGGGCATGGCTCTGAAGGAGAAAGTGAGACTGGCAACTGTATAGCCCTCCCTCACTTAAATCCAATTCATTTGCATGTCATGGCATCACTTCCCTGAGATCAATGGTCCTCTTTGAGAAAGAAGGACAAACAACAACACTGTTTTATAATAGAGGTGGAACTTAGAATTCCATTTCCTTTTTTGAAGGAAACTGTGACAGTCCCAAACACTTTTCCAGCCTGTCTGGGGAACACAATCTTTTCCCTTACTCTCTTTGAGAAGGCTGTTACATTTGTATTTAAACAATATGTTGTTTACTATTTGTTCTATATGTAACAATTATAGACTCTGGGTGTCCAGATTTTAACCCTCACTCCTATCAATAATCATGAAGCTGGCTAGTTCTCCCCCCTAAGAAATTTAGGCAGGGGAGGAGGGAAAGGAAGAAAAAAAAATAAAAATAAAATAAAGTTACATGGTAACTGTATTGTTTATTTAAAAGGAATAGTAGGGGCAACTAGGTGGCGCAGTGGATAGAACACTGTCCCTGAAGTCAGGAGGATCTGAGTTCAAATCCTGCCTCAGACCAAACGGTTGACACTTACTAGTTGTGTGACCCTGGGCAAGTCACTTAACCCCAATTGCCAAAAAAAAAAAGGAATAGTAAATTGTGTAATAGATTTGTAGTTTCATGTGCCATCATCTTTCCCCACCTTTCTACTATGTTATGGAAATGCTTGTTTTATTTAAGTTCAGAATAAAATAAAATTTTAAAAGAATCTAAAGATAAATTCTTCAGGGCAGTGAAGTGTTTTTTTTTCTAATGCTCTTGTTGAGGTTTAGATTTGGGAGAGCTGGTTCAGGTGTGAAAGAATTCACTTAGACCTTCTCTGTATTTATTTGGAACTTTATTACATGAAGCAGCAGGGGGCTCCCTAGCAAGAAAGTTAGATGACACCTCAATATTTGGGGGTGTTATGCTTATGCAGAAATTTCAGAATGATGATGCAGTTTTAGAGGTTTTTATGGGAGTTAAAGATTAAAGGCAGGACAGGAAAGGATAGGATGAAGGAGACAAAGGGAATTCTTTATGGTTTGAGGATTTAAGGACAGGGCCAGAGGACACAGGTTAAAAATTAAAGGACAAGGGGAACAGAGAATTAAGGGCGAGGAGTAATTCTTTTGGTACAGGTTTAAGGAGAAGTTTTATGGTTTTTCAACATAAGGGGAAGAGATGTTAGGACTCTATAGCCCCTCAAGCTCAGGAGGGGCCTCACAAGGTACTAGAAAAACAACCCTTAATATTCTTTTAGCCCTTAGGGCACCGTTTGTATCCACATCAATCTTTAGCCACCATGCCAGTGTGTTTTCTCCAATATCAAGTGCCAGTCACAGTCAATATCTTCAATATATCAACTCATTTGTACCAATTGATATCTAAATATCATCAATGCCATTGATTAGTGTCTCCATATTATTTAGCCAATTAACATCAATTAGCTTTTACCAAGTGATATTTCTAAAGAATATAAGGCAAGAACAGAAATACATTCCTCCTATACTAGGGAGCATATTCTCTCCTCTACCATCTCAATGCTTGAGAAGAGTGGACTCAGACTTAGAACAATTGTTACAAAGCGTTAGCCCCACCAAGTTACTTCCAAATGCAGTACAGCCAATGGACAGAGTCCATCTATTGTTGAACCAGGGCATGTGGAGTCTTGGAGTCAATTCTCTTCTAGTCTGGGCCAAGCAGGTCACCTGGGGTTAACTACTCACCAGGCTGAATTTCCTGCAAAATCTGGTAAAGACTCCAGTTCCTGGGCCTCTGGAAGCTCTCAGGCTGGTTCTAGATAAGAGAGAGAGGCCACCCTGTTCCCCCACCCAGAAGTCCACAGCAGCTTATCTTCCTCCTGTGCCACCTGAGTTGCTCTTCACAGTCTTTTGTTTGCTATCTTAATCTCAGTTTAGCAGCCTACCCAAGCCCAGCAATTAGAGGACTGAAAATTTAACTTCGTTTACTTGTCTAGATTGAGTAATGGATGCAAATATTCAAATAATCTCTGATCTCACTGATTTCTCAGTTCCCTCCTTTTGCACATTTCAACCTATGTCCACCCATCTCGTGCTACTCTTTTCCTCCTATAAATCCGAGGTCACCAGAGATATCTACCGAACATGCCGGATGCTACTTTATTTTCTCCTGATTTTGTAAGGATACTGGTAGTCAAATCTGCTAGTTTTGTTTAGGCTAGACTATATAAAATGGGCTTAGTCTCACAGCACAATAGCTTGAAAGGTTAAGCTATTCATTGTTTGAACATTTATATTAGCAAGATAAAATGTCACTCCCTCCCTCCATCACATTTGTAATCTAGCAAACATTTACTTGAAAATAGCACTAGGTTGTAGAGGTGTGACGTTTCAGTGTTACCAATATATGTACACAAATCAAACACACTTCATAAGAGTTTTGCAAAAGCAGCTAATTTATGAGCATTTCAGGAAAGGAGGACAAAAGTAGCCTTATTCTACATAGCTCCAGAAGGGAGAACTAATTAAAAAAAAAAGGTAATTAAGGGCAGCTAAGTGGTACAGAGGATAGAGTACCAGGCCTGGATTCAGGATGGCTCATCTTCCTCAATTCCAATTTGACCTCTGACACTAGTTGTGTGACTTGGGCAAGTCACTTAACCCTGTTTGCTTCAATTTCATCTATACAGTGAGTTGGAGAAGGAAATGGCAAACCACTGTAGCGTCTTTGCCAAGAAAACCCCAAATGGGGTCATGAAGAGTTGGACATGATTGAAAATGACTGTTCAGCAACAAAGTATACACAATCTTACATATTGTCTCATTTGAAACCCATAGCTAGCTTGTGAAATATAATTTTATTTTTACAGATGAGGAAACTGAGGCTCATAGAGGGTAAGTGAAGAGCTAGGATTTAAATTTAGGGCTTTGACTCCAAATCCAGCCTTTTGTCCACTATGCCACACCACCTCTGGGTATAAATTACCAAGAGGTAGTTTTCAATTTAAAGCAAGAAAGAGCTTCTTAATAGGTAGCGCTATTGAAAAATGTGATGGCCCACAGCAGGAATACTGAGGTCCTGCTATTTGGGGCAGTTCAAACAGAAGTTGGATGACCACCACCAGCCATGGTAGTTGTAGAGGAATAAATGCATATTCCATGTATGGTCTGAACTAGATGCCCTCTAAGTCTTTCTTTCCTTTATGTATGGTCACTATTTCAGGCTAGATAGCTTAGAGACTGTCGTAGTTGACCAGGTACTCCATGTTTGTTACATGGAGTACAGCATTCAGAAAAGTTTATGCTATATATCTATATGTAGACTTATAGATCTCTAAGTCTGTAGCTACAAACATCTATAGTTCTAAATGCCTATGGATATATCTGTAAATTTATAGATTTATAGTTGTATCTTTCTATATATAATTCATATATATATGTATACACACACACATATATATACATACATGCACATGTGTATATGTAACTTTTATCTGTTGCCTCTGGACTCATTGCCCCAATCCACTAGTCTGACTAGTAATTCAGGTCTCCAAAGCAAGTTTACTACTCTCATCAGAGTTGCAGAGGTAATTTTAAGGGGTTGAAGGTTTGTTTCTCTAGTACTATATTTCTCAGGGCCCCATTTGGTGTGTCTTCCCCACCACCTCCTCAATATCATAATATAGATAAATAATACCTCCCCATATATATAAAAATCATCCTAATATGGATTTACCAATGAACTTCAGTTAGTTTTTAAAAAGAGATATTTACTGAGATTATATAATGATTCCTGAAGTACCAAAAAAAAAAATCAGGACCCCACTCTCCTCTGTACACCCATTCAGTAGCTGAGACAGTAGGATTGACTTAAATTGGTGGCTACCAATATTTCCCTCTAACAAATTTACTTTTAGATGTGGTATAGCTGATGGATGACTTGATTGAAGGAAAGGGTTTATCTCAATGACTATGTCTACTCATAGCTGGGTCTTAGTGCTGCAGACTCTAAAGTTACCGTACCACTGGTAACTCTTTTGCCCTTTGAAGATCAGATGGTAACATTCTGATCTATGTTGTCTTGGATAGGAATTCACCTAAGATCTAGAAACAATGAAAATAACAGGAACAGAAGAAACAGAGGTGTCCATGTGTTTATAGACACATGGTTGCTTGGATTAGGTATAAGATTGGAGACCAGGTATTCAGTCACAGTACCTGCCCTTCACTCTCTGCTCAGAAGCTCACAACATTGCTTCTTCCTCTCTAAAGAGAGACAAGGAGGCGAAAAGGGAGGGAAGGAGATAAGGAGGGAAGGAGATAAGGAAGGAAGGAGAGAGAGATAGAGAGAGAGATGATGAGAGTTTTATTTATCCTTGCCTTTTGTTGCAAACTGTTCCAACTTAGGAGCAAGTTGAAAAACTCTCATGCAGTTAGCTGACAGGAAAATTATCACATACTTATGTACGCTCTGACTTGGGGAAAGGGACCCTTTAATATTCATGCAAGAAAGGAAGCTTGCTAATCCTTCATATAGATTGATGCCAGAGCATATTTATTGCACATGATCTCAGGGATGGTCCTTCACTGACCATTCATAATCTCTATCCCCTCACATGTAGGAGGAGAGAAGAGGAAAGGGAAACATTAATAATAAAAAAAGATTCATATTCTGGACTGAATCTTTATTTCATGGAGCAGCTTGGGGTCTTTCAAAGGGCTATACAATTTCTATTTTTAAAATTAATCTTCTCCAAAACCAAAGAAACAAACCAAAATAAGAGCAACAATAACATCAAACAGCCTTATAAACAAGCAAAACAACATTTTATAAAGTGGGTGTTAATGATTGTAATACAACCTCGTCTTCAATCATTGATAAAAGAAATTAACAGCATGGATCCATTAACAAAGTAGCATCAAATGTGAGCTTTGTCATTGATTCCCTGTGTAACCTTGGGCAAGTCAGTTGCTTTCATGAGACCTTAGTTTCCTCAATGGTAAAATGAGGGAGTTGGATGAGATGACCACAAAGGACCCCTCTATCACTTAACCTACTATAATGATGCTATAGTACAATCTATGAGTCTTGCTGCTTTATAATGTTCTCTTTTTTTACATAGTTTGGGTCAATGAACATATTGTTCTAGTGATTGTTGTCATTGTGTTTGTTGTTGCTGTTTACATTTTTCCCTATTTTATATTATTCCATATGTCTCTTCCTGCCGTCATTTAGTGATTCCTCAATTGTGAAGTACATGTTTTCTTTCCAGTTTTTGTTACTGTAAATTGTGTATTCATGAATATTGTTAAAATTGGTCCTTCTTATCACTAATCTTTTATAAACCTAAAAATGGGATTGTTGATCTAAAGAATACGAACATTTTCCTAATTCGATAGTATGATTTCATCTATCTATTTATCTATATCTATCTATATATCTATCTATACATCCATCCATCCATCCATCCATCTATCTTATTATCACATCTATTTATCCGTCTAAGTTTGGATTATTATGATATCATCAATATAGAGAGCTTTTGGTGAGGAAATTCTCTCTACTAAAGGCAGATCAGCATAATTGTCACAGTTTATAGTGTTAGAGAGTTGCCTAGGGACACCAAGAAGTTAATTCTTTTGCCTAGGGTCATGTTAAATTATAGGACGTGTCAGAGATAGAACTTGAACTGTGATCCCTTGGGCTTTGAGGCCTTTTCTCTATTGCTTGCTGTATGTTGCCTCTGATAATTTCATATTACTTTGCAAAATAGTTCACAACTCTACCACAGTGAATTTTCATGCCTATTTTTCCCATAACTCTATCAACATTGCTTTTGTTACCTTTTACCACTTTTGCCAATTTGATGACTTTAAGAATGTGCCCAAGAGTTCTTTTCATTCGCATTAATATGGTTATTACTGATTTTGAACATTTATAGGTAGCTGTTGACAGAATGCATATTATTTATTTTTCTTCCTAGAACTGACTGTATCATTGGATCACTTACCTATTGGGGTAATTCTTTTAAAGTTATGTCAATTCCCTATAAATTTTAGAGGTTAGACTTTTATCTGTCATATTTAGTACAGGGATTTCTTCCCAGTTAACATCTTCACCTGCTATTTTAGATGAATTGCTTTTATTTATGTAAAAACATTTTTATATTTATATAAAATCTTCTAATTTTGTCTTTTATTAGTTCCTCTGTATTGTGACAAGTTAAGAATTCTGTATTTATCCGTGGTTGAGAAAGATTTACCTTTCCATTCTTCTCTAATTATGCTTTTTTTGGGCATGACTATTTAATATGTTTAGACACCTGATCTGTTCTAAATTCATTGTATATGCAATGATAAATGTTGGTCTAATCCCATTTTATTCCAAACTGCCAACCAGTTTGTCTAGGAATTTTTGTTGAATAATGGGTTTTTTTACAACTAATCAGTGTCCCTAAGTTTTTCAAATAACAGTCTGTTACATGCATTTGCTTCTAAATCTTGTCTATTCCACTGCTCTACATTTATATTTTTTATCCAGTAAGTACACAGTAGTTTTGGTAATTGTTGCCTTATGCTGTAATTTGCTATCTCACATAGCTATTCCCTCTTCCTGACTACTACTTTCCATTATTTCCTTTGATGGTCACATTCTTGTCCTTCTATATAAATTTCAATATTATTTTGTCTAATTATATTGCTATTTTAATTGGTATCATGTTCCTTCTGTAGACTAATCTTTGTAACATTTATTTTTATTATGTTTAGTCTAGTTGGATAATTAACATGGAATTCTTCTGCAATTATTTACTTCTTTATTTCTGCAAAGAATTGTTTTCTAGTTGTATTTGAACAAGCTCCATGTGTTTCTTGGTAGCTTAAATCCCCCAAATTTACTGCAGTTTGTTGTTTTAAATAGTATTCTTCTTGCTATCCATTTCTCCATTTTTGTTAGTAAGATACAGAAACATTGGTAATTCCATGAGTTGATTTTCTATCCTGCTATTGGGCTGAAACTGTTCACTATTTAAGTTTTTTTTAATTCTCTTGGGCTTTTTAAATGAATAAATGAAAACACATTTATTAGTCAGCCAATAAGCATTTATTAATATTTACTACGTACAAATCACTGTGCTAAGTGCTAAGGATTCAGATACAAAAGTAAAACACTCCATGCTCTCAAGGACCTCCTATTCTAATAGGGAGACAACCCATATGGATGGTTCATCTGAAAGTCACCTGGAAAAATCACATTGTTCTCAGAGTGCAGTAGCAAAGCAGATGGTAATGACTCACTCCTCTTTAATGGAATCTCCACTGATAAATCTTTCTGTTTCTAATGTTGATTGGAACGTTTGATAGTGCCAAATAACTTGATGGCAAGAATCTTTGATTTATTTTTAATCTGGGTCTTCAGTAGGTGGGAGTGGAGCACTTGTAGGAGTAGTTGCCAGGCTAATCATATTATATGTAATTAGCTATTTTTACCTCTTCTTTGCAAGTGTTTATTCCTTTAATTTCATTTTTAAGTCATATTGCTATTGCTTTAATTCCATTAACTATGCCAAATAACATTAATGATAATGAGCATTCTTGTTTCATTCCCAATCTTAATATTTCTCCATTAGAAATAATGCTATCTTTTGGTGTCAGTTATATATTTTTAACAATATTAAGAAAAAACCCCTTCCACTCCTATAGTTTTTGGTATTAATAACATAAGCAAGTGTTACATGTTTTTTTTTTTCCTGGTCTTTTCTGCTTTTGATGATATAAGCATATGGTTTTCATTAGTAACTTGATTTAGTACACTAATTAACTTCCTAATATTGAACCAGACTTGTAAAACTGGCACCCATCTAACTTGGTAATTATGAATAAGTTTTGGATATATTACTATAATCTACTTGTTAATATTTTATTTACATTTTTATATCAGTATTCATTAATGATGATAAAATTCACAAAGAATGCTAAATTAGGATATATATGTACACACACAAACATTAATTTTCTTACTTAGGACATTCATACATACATACATACATACACATATACATATACATGTGTATACACACACACACACACACACACACACACATATACACAAACATTCTAAATGTGAGATGCTTGTCCAAAGAACAATAAATGGGCATGCTACTAGAGAAATTAAATTATATCTATTTTGACATTTTGGCTATAAATAAAACCAGAAAATATAAGGAAAAATAATGAAATGATGTCTCATAGATCTTTACTGAATAAGCAAATAAAGGACATGGCAGAGTTTATGCTTCCAAGGCTACGAAAATAAGTAATTTCATCGAACACTGAGTCATCTTACCTTAAAGTACCCATCATGAGCAAGAAAAAAAAGACCTACCACAAATAAACTTACAGCTTATCTGTCAACAGCTCTCACAATGGAGGGAGAGGTCATCCTAGGAAAGACTTGATTAGGCCTTCCAAATTAAATAAATACATCTTTTAATACTTAAAAATCTTCAATGTAAAGGCAGAGAACAGTGAAAAATATGTGGGGAATTTTGGCTTAATGTGTTAAGAAAATTAAAGACAGGCAAACTACACAACAGCCTCAACCCTGTATATTATGAATTTTTCAAAAAGAGAGACAAGAAGAGTTGAACATGGCAAGCACTGAATACCATTTAAAAAAAAGGATAATATATATCTTAACAACAGGATGTGGTTAGTTATTGGAGTAGAATTTATTTCAAATCAGCTATCTGTATATAGTCAGACCAGACTTCTTAAAACAAAGATACAAATCAGTGACAAATTATAAGAAAAAATTATATGTTGGTGAAATAAAAGTAATTCTAACCTGACTGATTTTATCAAGCTATTCATTTTAGAAAATGGAAAATGGTTAAAGGAACAGACTACCACCATTTTCTCTGGATGTTTAACTACTATAAAGCAATTGCCACTATGAAGTAGGCAAAAGAACCTTAAAAATATCTCAACTAGTCAGTACTTAATCTGTTTCCCAAGCAGGGAGATATGGCAATGAATGGCAACACAAGTTTAAAATATAAACACATTTGCAAAACCTTATGAAGGTGGAGAGTGGAAGGTTGTTTGTTTGTTTGTCTGTTTGTTTTACAGTATTGCTTCATAAAATCAAGAGTAGTGGAGGAAAAAAAATGAATTTCTAGAAAGCTTGGTGTGAAACTCAGTTGAGCCAGAGGCAGTTAAGTGGAGCAGTGGATATACTATGAAACCTGGAGTTAGGAAGACCTGAACTCAGATCTTGTCTCAGACACTCGCTAGCTGCCATGGGCAAGTCATTTAACATCTGTTTGCCTCAGTTTCCTCAGTTGCAAACTGGAGATAATAACAGGGTTATCGTGAGAATCAAATGATATAATATTTGTAAAATGCTTAACATAGTACCTGGCACATAGTAGGTACTATATAAATGTTTATTTCCCCCATGCATACCCAAATCCAAAGGATCTCAAGAGTATTTAAGAATAAAACTAGCACAAAACAACACACACTAAAAATTATGGAAATGATCTGTTAAGATTTCTATAGTAAACATTTTCTCCATTAGTTATAATGGAAGCTATCACATCTGGCCTTTCCCAAAGTGTCATAAGAGAAAATGTAATAAACAACAAAGACAATAAAAATGGAAAGGATAGATGTACCGGACCCCTTAAAATTTTTAAAAAGATGGTCAGCCATACACATGAGAGTATTTAGGAATGTATCTTTTGACTAAAATCAAAAGTATTTATTAATGATCTTAATCATTTTTTCTCTTTGTCTGCCTTATCCTTTCCTGGTTTGGGCATAAGGACTAGATCTGATGCATAGAATTGGACAGAATGTTATGTGACACAGTGGATAAAATGCTGAACTTTGAGAAAAGAAGACCTGAGATTAACTAAATCTTGCCTCAGCTACTTATTAGCTGTGTGATCCTGTGAAAGTCACTTATCCACTTTCAGTCTCAGTTTCCTCATTTGCAAACTGGGGATAATTATAGCATCTACCTCTCAGAGTTACTGTGAAGATAAAATGAGATAACATTTGTTAAGTACTTTGCCAACCTTAAAGCACTCTTTAAATACCAGCTACTTTTAAAAATTATTACTCTTTCTATTTTGAAAACAATGTTTAAGGAAGCAGTGATCATTTATTTATTTATTTATTTAAGGGTTTGATTGAATTCACCTATGAATCTATCTTATCTTTTTAAAGTAGCATTTTATTTTCTCCAATTACATGTAAAGACATTTTTCAACATTTATTTTTGAAAGGTTTGAGTTCTAAAGTTTTCTCCCTGCTTTCTTTTCCTCCCCCCACCTAAGATGGCAAACAATCTGATATAGATTATACAAGTGCAATCATGTAAAATGAATCTATCTTATCTTGCTTTTTTTTTTTTTTTTTTTTTTTTGCTATGAAAGCTCCTTAACTGATTGTTCAGCTTTTATCTTTGAGATTGGGGTCTTTAGTTTGTCTGCTTCCTGTTTTGTCATTCTAAGCATTATATGTTTTTTGTAGCTTTTCATCCCTTTCCCCATAAATATTCAATTTTGGTAGCTCATAATAGATTTTGATAATTTTATTTATTTAACCTCCATTTATTTAATTTTTCATTCTGATTTTTAAAATTTTAATAATTTGGTTTAATCTCTGTGTACCTTTAGAATTAAATTGACTAATGATTTATCCATTTTCTTAGTGTTTTAATATGTTCTTTGTTGAATTTATTCAATATTTTGTCTTCAATTCTGTGTATTTTACCTTACATTTTCAAATTTCCTTCTTTAGTGCTTGTATGGTATTTAGTTTGTTGAGTTGATTCTTTTTTTAAACTGCATATTTAGCTCATTGATCTCTTATTCTCTTTTTAATACAAATGTTCAGGGATGTGAATATTCCTTTAAGGATCGCACTAGCAGTATCTCATGTTTTAGTACATTATTCCTGTTGTAATTAACTTTAATATAACTTTCTACTTCTCTCTGTGATTTGTTCTTTGATCTACTCATTACTGAGCAAATCCCTTGAAGTATCTATTTAGTGGTGCTTTGTTTGCTCATATTTCCCTCATTAATCACTATTTTGTTATGTTGTGGTCTGTAAAGGAAAGTCAATATTTCAGCCTTAAAGCATTTATTTGTGTGCTCATTATACCCTAGACTCAAGCAGGTGTTCGCAAACTTATTTGGCTTACCACTCCCTTTAAAAAATTACTCAGCATCCACCTGGAAATGTACTTTCTTTAACCTTCAATTTTTTTTTTTGAAATTTGCATCATTTCAAACTACTACCACCCCCTGGGTCATTCCAGCACCCTATTGCACATTTTGGGAACCTATGCAAGTATGATCAATTTCTACAAAGGTTACTCTTTATTATTTTCATTCTTCTCTATTTGTTTACTTATCAATGTGAGACTTTTTCCAACTTTTTTTCCCTCACATCCATAAATTTCTTCTTGGTTTTTCTTTCATTTAGAATATTTCAGTTTTGACTGTTTAGAACACTTTCATTTTTATTTTTTGCATTACAGTTAACTTTTCCTTTGACTGCTTCATACCTATGCTATTTGAGGTTAGTTATATTTTTAATGCCAATATTTTAAAAATTGTCTGTGGTGGTTTTAGGCATGTTGTGTTTTTACTCTCCCTGTCAAGGCTTTCTGTTTTTACTTGTACTTTGTCTAAAATTATGATTGCTATTCCTGATCTGCTGATCAGATGAGGTATCATAAGTTTTATTCTAGTCTTTCATTTTGAGTCTTTCTCTATATGTTTTAGGTGTATTTCCAACAGATAATATGTTAGTGAGTCCTTAAAAAATCCTTTTTGAAATTATTTTCCTTTTATTTTATTTTGTTTTGTTTTGTTTTGTTTTTTGGTGAGGCAATTGGGGTTCAGTGACTTGCCCAGAGTCACACAGCTAGTGAATGTTATATGTCTGAGGCTGGATTTGAAGTCAGGTCCTCCTGACTCCAGGGCCAGTTCTCTATCCACTGTGCCACTTAGCTGCCCCTGAAATTATTTTCCTTTTAAAAGTTGTATTCTGCACCTTTATAGTCAGTTAATCATAGTTAAGTTGATGTTTCCCTCCATTATTTTCTGCTATATTACCTATTTTCCTAGGACTGGGTACTTTCTCCTCATTTTATAGACATCACTCCTGAGTTAAATTATGGACATACAAAAATAGACTCCACTCACACCTCTCCTTCCTTAAATATAGAAATCTAGTTTTCCCAATGGAATCTTTAAAAAATCTCCCCACACCTTGACCAACTTCAGAAAAAAATAATTGAATGATAAATAGAAGTTATAAGAATAGGAAGTGTGGGTAGAGACCTCAGGTAAGTCACCTTACCTTTTAGGACTTTGGATTCCTCAATCTACAACCTGAAAAGTTTAGATTCCCTAAAATGACATCTAATACTCCTTTGAGGAACAAAGTTCTATCCTTCTATAGACACTTGGTGACCCAATGAAATACTAATATCATAGAATGAGAAAAAATGGTGTTTGAAAATCAAAATTTCTGTTTGTTCCTATATCATAACTAGCCACTGAGTACATAAAAGGATAATAATATTTTAGAGAGGAAATAGACCTTAAAAATCCTCTAATCCAATCCCATTCATTTTACAGATGAGGAAACTGAGGCTCAGGAAGAATAAATGACTTGCCCAACATTACTCAGTAAATAAGTATAAAAATGGAGGTACAATGTCAGATCTTTTCACTCTAAATCTAATGTTTTTTCCTCTGTTATGCCATGCTAGCAGCCTTTGCAATTTAACAAGTAACAAGTTAAATAAAAATGTTTTTAAAATTATGTGATCTTAGGAAAACCGTCACACTTAAATATCCTAGGCAAAGGCCACAAAGCAATCTTCCCTACATTTGTCATATTCCCCTCCCTTATTGCCTTTATCCCTTAAAACATGATATAATTGAAACTTCCAAAGTTGAGCTAAGGGCAAAGTGACATTATCTGTGCATTCAATTTGGATACAAATGTCATATTTGCATCACGTTGGAATCTTCAGATATAAGATTTTCTTAAAAATGCATAAATGATGAATGTACCTATAAGATGCCATTGAATGAGATTCATTTAACTTTCCAAGACTCCAAGGGAGAGAAAGAAATTGTCTGATACAGGAAACCTTTTTGGTTTAAAAAAACCCCCCACAATTTCATATTTTTTCCATTTCTCTTTCTGTCCCTGTCATTGGTCCTTTTTCTACTCATAATAAGGCAGCTAGGTGGTCCAGTAGATAGAGCACTAGGATTGGAGTCAGGAAGAGTTGAGTTTAAATCCTGCCTCAGACACTTAGTAGCTGTGTGACTTGGGGGCAAGTTATTTAACCTCTATATGCCTCAGTTTCCTCAACTGTAAAATGTGAGTAATAATAGCACCTACTTTTCAGGATTGTTGTGAGGACCAAATGAGATATTTATAAAACACTTAGTACAGTGCCTGGCATGTAGTAGATGTTGTATAAATATTGGCTATCATCATCTTCATCAAGCTTACATGATCAGTATCTACCCATTCCATTGCTTTTTAGGGTGGTTTACATCCCTCTGTCTCTTCTCTTCTCCCTGGTGTTCCTTTTCTTTCTCTTACCTTTGTTGTATTTGTCATTTTTCAGTCATTTCCAACTCTCCATGATTCCATTTGGAGTCTTTTTGGCAAAAATAATGGAATGATTTGCCATTTCCTTTTCGAATTCATTTTACAGATGAGGAACTGAGACAACCAGGGTTAAGTGACTTGCTTAGGGTCACACAGCTAGTAAGTATCTGAAACCAGATTTGAACATAGGTCTTCCTGACCCCAGGCCTGGAGCTCTATTCATTGCATCACCTAGATGCTTAGTTCCCTTCCCCTCAATGGAGGCAAACCTATTACACCCATTGTTTGAGTTGGGATTCATAGGATCATAGATTTAGAGATTGAAGGGATCTGAGAGGCCATTTAGCCTAATCCCCTCATATTGCAGATAAGGAAACCGAGCCTGGGATGGTTAAGTTACTTACCCAGTGTCATACATTTAGCAAGTAGCAGATCCAGGCTTCTAACCTCTGAGTCCATATCCAGCATTCTTTCCGCTGGTACCACTGTAACTCCCTCAATTTTACATTTCACCTCTCCTACTTTTCGCAAGAGATAACCTATACATCCAGGGAATGGCAAGGAAGGGAAAGTTTGGGATAATAAGAGGCCTGACATAACCTAACAAATGGGCTACTCTGTGGTGTAGACCTGAGTATCAAATGTTGCTTTATTAGCTATTTGACCACGAGTAAGTGACTTAACCTCATTTTCCTGGTGAGGCTCAAAAAATAATGTATGTGTAGTACTTTGCAAATCAGGAAAGTTCTGCAAATCTTGGGAGTTGGGATTTGAACTCAGGTCCTCCTGACTTCAGGGCCAGTGCTCTATCTACTGCACCATCTAGCTGCCCCCCATGTCACTTCTCTTTTCAGAAATCTTCAGTAGCTCCCTATTACCTTCGGGGTAAAATGCAAACTCGTCAGCCTGGCATGTAAAATCCTCCTCAGTTTTGTTCTAACCTAGCTTTCCAGGCACATTTCATATGTATCCTCTAAACACAATCTTTATTCCAGCCAATCTTGCCTACTAATTGTTCCCCGCATTCAGCATTTCATCTCTTCACCATTGTTCCATTACACAGGTTATCTACCACATCTGGAATGCTGTCCCTGCTTAGAAAGCTTCCTTCAAGGTCAAGCTCAAGTGCTACTTTTTACAAAAAGCCTTTCCTGATTCCCCTCTACCCATTCCACTCCACTAATTTTTGGTGTTCTCTAGATCTTAAATTATCTAGTATTTATATATTTTTATACATACTCTCTAATCTGACCCTCCCCACCCTTAACCCCGCAATGTATTTTTTTTTGGAGGCAGAGTTAAGTGACTTGTCCTGGGTCATACAGTTAGTGTCTGTGGCCAGATTTGAACTCAGGTTCTCCTGACTTGAGGCCCGGTGCTAGGATGTAAAATCTTTGAGGGAAGTAATAATTTTGCTTTTGTCTTTGCAGCCCTAGGCCAATGCCACCCCCCCCCCAAATCATCTGCATTTAATAATGTCACATTGAAACCCACTTACAATTTCTATTCTACTAGCAATTTCTGCATCTAAAAGCTGAATAATTAGGGTTTTGTGACTCTGGCATGGCCTTTGGGTAACGGTGTGGATCAGAAAGAGTCTATTCAGAGCTTCAGCATTAGTTAGCTCTGCCCACCAGTCCACTCCATCAGTGCAGAGGCTTCTCAGCAGGAGACAACACGGCCCGAACCTCACACATAGCATTCAGTGATACATGCCCCATGACTCAGCCTGATGCTCTTCTCAAGAGGAATACAGTAAGTAGTGTAGCCCCAATGACCTCAGCTGGCCTCTGTTCCTCTTCTTCCCTTACACTTTCTCTTCTTGCCACACACAGGCTGGCATGATACACTAGCTCTCTTCCCTTTGACTGAATCTCCTAAATACCACGGCCAACCAAGTTCTTTAGGAAAGTGTGGATGACAGTTATCGTTCAACGTAACCTAACCACCAAAAAGTGGCAGCATCTCAGGGAAGTCTCCAGGATATAATGTACCCATTTTCTGACTTTCTTGTCGTTCCTGATGAACATGGAGAGAAGGTTGCCTTGCTTCTTTTTGGGCCTGGTAGATGAGGAGGAGGTGAAGGACAGCGAGTTAGCCCACCTACAAAAACCTCTCCTTCCCCACCACTTTATAATACATTGGAGCCACTGCTATAATATAATGTGGTTTATTTATGCTTCCTCCATAGGTGTTGTAGCACAGTTTACTGTTATAAATCACTGTACAGTTTTAATCGATGTAATATCTTTTCTTTGATGATGCATCGTTGGTTATAGATGTGATTTGTTTGATGCTGGGATCTTGGTTGGGAACATAACCTTCAGCTATGACATTATTCTGTTGGAAAAATATCTGCTTTCTTATGTAGTTTCCAAGAAGGCAATTTTGGGGAGCGTACGACTTTTGCTGATTAGTGGTACATACCCTTAGGGGAATTCTACATTTCTGTAGCCTCTCTTCCTAGTCTGATTTTCCCTCCAAATTAAGGCTAGGATTTGGACTGAGCCAGGAAGGTTTTTTTAGCTAAACTTGTGATTTATCTAAACTCTGTCTTGCTGATAAATGAGATGTAGCAGTAGAAAGATTGCTACTTAGGGGGAACAGAAGAGCTGTCTTCAAGAATTTGAAGGGTTGTCATGTGGAAAGGGAACAGGCTTGTTCTGCTTGGTCCCAGAGGACAGAAGTAGAAGAAAGGGATGGAAGTTACAGAGAAGGCAGATTTGAATTGAGGTTAAGATTTGGATTGGATAGAATTTCTTAAGAATTAGAACTGTCTCAAGGTGGAAAAGGCTGGCTTGTGAGGTCTTGGTTTTCATTTTAACGGACATCATCAAATGAAAATTTTCTGACTATTTGTCATTGTCCTAGGAGAGATTATTCAGGCAGGGGTAGGACCAAATAACCCCTGAGATCATTGCATTTCTGAGATTCTATGAAGAAAAGTTTAGTGGCCTGTTGGAAATGAGAGAGAACAAGAACTGCAGGGAGTTGTCATTTATTAACATTTACATTGGAAACAGGTGATTTACTATAAAGGTGATTATTATTTCAACCTTATCTCAATGAAATAGATCCTTCTCTTCATTAGGGCAAGTAGAATTTGTTCATATCTTTTTTTCCCTTATGATTTTTGTTCACATCTTTGCAAAGTCTGTCATATAGCATGTAACAAATTAAAAACCATCCTCTGGATCTAATATTTCATGGATGCCAATGTAGCCATGAGATTATTCACCTCTTACTCTTGCTACATGATTGACTTACTCTCCATTTTAGTCAAGAATTTCATGGATAATATCCTTGAAACCTCTTCTTGCATGTTAGAAATCATAGGTAGTATGCAACATCCCACTTACTCCAAACATGAATCATTTCATTATCCTTGAAGTCATCTTACATTTGGATTCATTTGAGATTTTGCACCTTCATGATTCATGGACATAAGCAGCACTGACTGGATAATACTAGGGTTTGCCACATGGTTTTTGGCAACAAGGAGCAGTTTGGTATCCTGAAAAATATCGTGTAGTTTCCCAAGTGTGATCTATCTCTAGTCATTCAAGGCCTCACCTTTCTCCACCTTCAATGCCTGTCCAAAGTGAATTCCCTGATGGACTGTCTCAATGAAATCTCCACCCATCTACTGGTCACAACCTGGGCAAAATGAATTCTTGATTCACTTGAGTTTTCTTGGGTGGACTTGTTGGCCAATGTCTTTTGGATACCATGGATCTCATTAAAGGGACCCTATGGTGTTCCAGGGCACAATGCAATTAATGTCAACAATGAACAGGAACATCTGGAGAATATCATCTTCTATTAGGAATCTCTCTTCCATTTAGACTTTATATAAGACTTGCATCATGACACTGGCAAACAAGATGCCTTAATGGATGTTGATTAATAGAGGATTTTTGAACAAAATCATTTCTCATTTCATCTATCAAAGAATATTACAACATCTTAACATATATTTGTCCATAAGCCTGTGTTTATTATAAGCCTTATTATAAGGCTTTTTTTTCTGTGATCAGCAAACAATAAATACATTAGAACCTTGTATTCTCTATTCTTTTCAGTGGATTCTATGACTTTAGAGATGGATGCAGTGGAGAATCATTTGTGAAGACTTAACTATGCTTTTCTATTTTCATCTAAGATACCCTTGACAGGAAAATAGAGCATTATAACAAAAATTTTAAAGAGATGAGAAAATAAGCATATATAAATCAATATCAACCAATCAATTAATCAATAACCATGTACAGCCTACTATGTTCCAAACATTTGGTTAGGTATTGAAGATTCAGAAAGTGAAAATCAATTTGAAGAACTTACACTCTAGCTGATGGAGATAACATGTACAGATAAAATAGAAATAACGAGATACAAGATTATTTCTGTGGATGAGGACTCTGTCAGGTGTGGGGTGGTGGTGGCAGAGAGAAGGCACTACCAGCTCCTTGGAGAATCTAAAAAGGCTTGATATAGAAGATGATGTATGAGCTGAACCCTGAAGGAAAATACGAATTCTAAGAAGTGGAGCTAAGTAGGCCAGTCTTGATATACCATAGTGTGTGTGAAAGGGACTAATTTTTTAAAAGTATGAAAAGGGAGGTTGGGGGTCGATTTGAAGAGCTTTAAGTGACAGAGGAATTTGTATTTAATTCTAGAAGTACTAATGAGCCATTAGAATTTATTGAGAAAGAGAGTGATCTATGTTTTAGAAAGCCATCTTGGTTATTCAGTGGAAGAATGATTGGATTGGGAAAAGACTTAAGACAGGAACACCTATTAATAGTTATTTATATTTTCTTGGCCACCTTTTTATTATTAATACTGTTTGTGAGGTTCTTTTCCCTCTTTTTATTTTAGGGTTTCCTTTTTTGTGACATATTAAAAATACATCTCTGAGAACCTTTACACTTTACATTGCTTTCAGCATAGATTTTCTCTACACATATTTAGTCTCTTCAAAGTACCTTTCCTGATTTTGTTTCCTTAAGTATCATTTCTAGTTTTCACATAGCACATTGAATAATGAGGTCACAGAGTCCTTATGTACTGACTGTTCCACATCATCCATGATGAAAATAAATCAATATTGAAATGCAAGTAGATCTGTCCTTTTTCACTTCTAGTTTCATCTATCACATGGTCTTAGGGTATCTCGTCTAAACTAGGTATCATACCAACCTTTCTTCAGCCTCGCACCCCCTCTCTTATTTTTCACTGTTTTGTAGGATAATATTGGTTAGAGTTGTTCCATGTTTCTCCTTCTTAATGTTTTATAAATGAATTTATATTGTAAACCAGTGTTTACCCAATGAGCTTATGAATGTAGGGCTTACATCTAAATCACTTCATTGTTCCCTATAGAGCTTTGTATTCCACCCTGAATATAGTCAATACTCAAAAAATGTTTCCTAAATGAATGATTAGCCAGGGGAAGTCTGCAGGGATAATGACAGGCACTCTGGCTTTCTAACGTGACTAATTGACTACGGTTGGGGAGCTTAATCACTTGGTATTATTTGTTCTGATTTTTGTATAGGAAATGCCATCGTGATTTCGTCTGATCAATAAGCTCTGATTAAGTAAATCGGTCCACAAATAGAACACATTGCACTCAGGAGATGATTTCTTTTGATTTCTCATAGAATTAGAATTTTCTCTTCAAATATTCCTAAGACATCAGCTTTCCTTATGGTTTGCAATAGTGTTTTTTTTTTCTACTCGCCATTTGCTGTCCTTTGAAAAAGCTACTTACAAAGTACTTGTTGACTGGCTTCTCTTCAAGTGGTTGTGTTTTCCACATCTTTATATTATGTTGCATAGATGCTTTCACTATATTCTAAGTTTTAAGACTCCTTATAGATCTAGCATTTTATGTCCCAAGGTTACTTCTAGCTCTAAGTCTGTTATTCTGTGATTCTATAGAAATAATTCTTACTGCGTCTGTGGCCACCATTATTTCATCTTCAGTGGGCTATACTGAGAGAGAAGAGAGGAAGTTAAAGAAAACTTGAGGAGTGCCAACCCTAGGAATAAAAGACAGATATTTAATTTGAGCACAGCTATATTCCATGGGGAAGAATCAGGAGATTAATTAGAAGCAGTATTTTATAGTGGAAACAGCATGGTGTACAGAGCCAGGAGATATGGATTCTAATCTTAGCACTGAAATTTGCTAGCTATATGATAATGGGCAAGTTACTTAACCCCCATGCCTTGGTTTCCTCATATATTTTATGGGGATGATAATTCACCACCTCCCTCACTGAGCCATTATGAGGAAAGTACTTTTCAGACCTTCCAGAACTACAAAAAATGAAATATTATTAATAAGAATTACTTTTTTGCTTCAGGGATTTCTTTAATTATTAGTATATATGCATATCTTACTAAGGTGATGGCTCATGGCATTGGATTCTCAGAATCTATGTGTGTAGGGGTGGGGTAGGGGGAGCACAAGCTCTGTCCCATTTCTGTAAAGCTGGAAAGAAGTCATGATCAAAGAAGATCTGACAATGGACATTAAATCCATAATAAAAATGCCTTTCTAGCTCATTTTAGAAAAGTTCATCACCAGAGCATGAAGTGTCAAAGGGTTACATATATGTGTATGTATGTATACTATATATATATATTATATATATATAAATTGTATATAATTATAGGTATTTAAAAATTAAATGAGGGACATGCATTGCCATAATGGTGGGCACTCTGGTGGGCACTCTGACCAGTCTTAGAGTTAGAAGCATCTGTGGTCAAGATCTGTATCTGACATGTAGTAGCTACGTGACCATGAGAGAGTTACTCAATCTCTCAGTGTCCCAGAAAATTTTCTAAGATTGTAAATCATAGAGTAATTGCTGCCTGTACTAGTGGAGAGAATTTCCACACCATGTAATTGTGATGAAATCATCTTAGTTTTTTTTTTTTGTTTTGTTGTTGTTGTTGTTGTTGTTTTTTAAGGCAATGGGGTTAAGTGACTTGCCCAGGGTCACACAGCTAGTAAGTGCCAAGTGTTTGGTCTGAGGATGGATTTGAACTCAGGTCCTCCTGACTTCAGGGCCGGTGCTCTATCCATTGTGCCACCAAGCTGCCCCTATCATCTTAGGTTTTTAAAAATCATATATAATTTGTGTGTGTGTGTGTGTGTGTGTATAAATATGTCACTTTCTAAGTTATTTTCACCCATTTGTATGAGGATGACTGGAATAGGCATGGGCAGCAGCAAAATTCTGGAGATGCTGCCTTAATATAGTTAGGGAATTACTGGCTGCCAGTTTCCTCAGTCCTTATTGTATTACACTGTGTACAGCACCATTGAGCTAGCCCCATTAAGCAGTAAATAATTTAAATTACAGACCAAATTGACTTGAGGGAAGCATGTTTTTATGTTCTTTCAGCTTCAGAGCCAAGATTATGATTGACGGGTATAATTTAAGGTTCATAAAAATGAAGTCTTGACCTATAGCACTGAAATATTTTTTCTATGCTGTTTCTGGGAGGTCAGTCCCAAGTATATGAAAAAGTGGTGGCAGGACAGGGGAAAGAACACAAGGAAGAAGCCTTTGTGAGGCTGGTGCTGTCCTTGGAAGGTTAGCTGGGTGTTACAATGCACTTACTGATGCCTATCCTTCTTTTGCTTCATTAGTGAGTTATGAAGATGAATGAGATATCCAGTCAGACTAAGTGTGTCTGGAAGCTCTCTCAAGCCCCAAGTTACCATGTGGCTTCAATTATTGGATTTGGCCATTGTGACAAATATTAATGAGAAGATTCCTTTGGCAGGACATATGTCAGGACTAAACAAGGTATATTAAGGGCCCAGAAAGGAGTTTAATAATGGAATAATGCAAGGTGACAACACTTTGAATTATTTTAAAATCAGCTCTCAGGGCCCCAGGTTCCAGCCATGATCCTGTACATGACCTGGGAGAGACTCAGTTGGCTCTGGAGGATGAACAGCATGAATAACTTTTTGAGAACATGGATAAATTTGCACAGCACTAATTCCACTTGCCCCCAAACCCTATTCAGAATAGTTGATGATAGTAGAGACTGAAAGTTTTGGTGGCATAAGGGTAACTCCACATATCCATTAGGAGTAATCTGATAAAAAGAGAGCAAGTCCCCTCTATCAATCAGAGAAAAGGTGGAGCCAATAAAATAGTCCTGGTGTTTTGGAAATTTCAGCTCAGAGTAGAAACTAAGGCACAACCATTTAACCAATGAACTATCCAAGGTACCTGACATATTTGCAGATTCTCCTTCTGACCCAGTGGACTAGACTAGAGAATAATTTTTGCTTCTCTTAAATTTTACTCTCTTGCTTTCAACTAACCATGATACAAGTCACCTGTCATGTGACCCCTGCCTTGCTTGATGCCTAATTCCTATGCTAGCTATTAGCTCTGATTCATACCTAACTTTATGGCTCATGAAAGGATTCTGAGCCCTGGACTTGTCAGGATTCTTAAGTCAAAAGCATAAATTAGGGGATAGTACAAATGTCACACCAAGATAGTTTGTTTCTAGTATTAACTATCTCGGTTCAAGGTACCCTCCTATAAAAGGATACAGTTACAGGTGGACAGACTCATGCTCAAGAGTCACCAGCCATTTATACATCCACATTGCATAATTACAGAAACGGCATCTTTCTCTATTTTCCATTGATGTTTTTATTCTAAATTGCATGTCAAATAATACTCAGTAATTTTATCTTAGTTCATTCTCTGTCAAGAGTGTTTCAGATAAGTAGAAGCCAATTACCAAGTTGTACCTCCATTTGAGCATTTGAGCCTTACTTGAGAAAGTTGGCAATGTATTTTAAGTACTGTGCAGCCAATCTATTAATTCAACTGTCATTTTGGATAGTATTCTCTTGGGAACAATCTTTCCATTTTTCTTTGGGCTAAAAATAGACAATCCATTTTGGACTTTGAATTATAAACTGTATAGGAAATACGGGCAATAACAATAGGACAGATTGACAGTTTCATTTTTCCAAGAATGCCTCCTCCAAAGTAGAGAATAACCCATATCAAAGTATATGATTATTTATATTTCAGTACTTTGCATTTGATTTTTGTTATCCTCCCCAATAAAGATTTATAAAGATTTTTTTTATTTTGTTAATGTAACGAACTCCCTTCACCCATAAAAATGGAAGAATGGGTGCCCTTTATGATTTAGCAAATAGAATCCTAGATAATTTCCCAAGGCACAAAGGAATTAAATGACTTCTCCAAGATCATACAACTTGTACGTATCAGAAGCAAGATTTGAATCTAAGTCTTCCTGATGTCAAGGCCATCGTTCTATGCCATACTGGCCTTTGTTACATTTTTATTTTAATTCTTTTCAATTACATGTAAACAAATATTTTTAGCATTTGTTTTTTAAAATTTTGAGTTCCAAATTCTCTTCCTCCTTCCCTCCTATCCCCCTTTTGAGAAGTCAAGCAATTTGAAATAGATTATACATGTGCAGTCATGCAAAACATTTTTATGTTAGCCATGTTGCCAAGAAAACCCTCAGACCTCTCCAGCACAAAAAAAGTAAAAAAAAAAGTGTGCTTCAATCTGTATGCAGGCTCCATCAATTCTTTTTCTGGATGTGGATATAATTTTTCATCATAAATCCTTCAGAATTGTCTTGGATCATTGTATTGTTGAGAATAGCTAAGTCATTCACAGTTGATCATCTTACAATATTGTTGTTACTGTGTACAGTGTTCTCCTGGTTCTGCTCATTTCACTTTGCATCAGTTCATGTAAGTCTTTCCAGGGTTTTTTAAAGAATATTTTGCCTACCATTTCTTACAGCACAATAATATTCCATCACAATCATATACCACAACTTGTTCAGCCATTCCCCAATTGATGGGCATCCCCTAAATGTCCAATTCTTGGCACCAAAAAAAGAGCTGTTAGAAATATTTTTGTGCATATGTCTTTTTCCTTATTCTTTGGGACACAGAGCTAGTAGTGGTATTGCTGGATAAAACTCCATGCACAGTTTTATAGCCCTTTGGGCATAGTTCTCAATTGCTCTCCAGACTAGTTGAATCAGTTAGCAACTCCACCAATTTCCTTTTTCTGTCCTATTAGCCAGTCTGATAGGTGTGTTATTTTAATTTGCATTTCTCTAATCAGTATTGCTTTAGAGCATTTTTATATGACTATGGATAGCTTTAATTTCTTTATCTGAAAACTGCCTGTTCATATCCTTTGACCATTTATCAACTGGGGAATGACCTGTATTCTTATAAATTTGACTCATTCTCTACATATTTGAGAAGTGAGGTTGTTATTGTATAAACTTGCTTGGTAATTTTCCCATTTCTTGCTTTCCTTCTCATTGTGGCTGTATTGGTTTTATTTGCACAAAAACTTTTTAACTTAATGCAACCAAAATTATCCATTTTATATCCTGTAATGTTTTCTATCTCTCATTTAGTCATAAATTCATTCTTTATCCATTCATCTGACAGGTAAAATATTCCATGTTTCCAGAATTTTCTTTTTATGTCATCCTTTATGTCTAAATCACGTACCCATTTTGACCTTATCTCAGTATGCAGATGTGAGATGTTGGTCTATACCTAGTTTCTGCCAAACTGATTTCCAATTTTCCCAGCAATTTTTGTGTACCTAATCTATTTCACTGATCCACCATTTCTTAGCCAGTACCAGATTATTGTGATGATTACCACTCTAATACAGATTAAGATCTGGTACTACTAAGCCACCTTACTTCACATTTTTTTATTGATATTCTTGATCTTTTGTTCTTCCAGATGGATTTTATTATTTTTTCTAGCTCTATAAAATAACTTTTTGATAATTTGATTGGTTTGGCACTGGATGAGTAAATTAATTTAAGTAGAATTTTCATATTGATTTGGTCTACCCATGCACAATTAATATTTTCCAGTTGTTTAGATCAGACTTTATTTTTGTGAAAAGTGTTTTTTAATTGTGTTCATATAATTTCTTGGTTTGTCTAGACAAGAAGACTCCCAAATATTTTGTATTGTCTATAGTTATTTTAAATGTAATTTCTCTTTCTATCTCTTCCTGATGGACTTTGTTGGTAATATACAGAAATGCTGATGGTTTATGTGGGGTTTTTTAATATCCTGAAACTTTGTTAAAGTTGTTACTTATTCCAACTAGCTTTTTGGTTGATTCTCTAGGATTATCTAAGTATTTCACCATATCTACAAAGAGTGATAATTTTGTTTTCTTGTTGCCTATCTGAATTCCTTCAATTTCCTTTTCTTGTTTTATTGCAATAGCTAGCATTTCTAGAACAATATTGAATAACAATGGTGATAATGGGCATCCTTGCTTCACCCCTAATCTTATTGGAAAGGCTTCTTGGAATAAGCTAGATGATAAATATTACAAAGCAATTACAGATAATTGGAAGCATTACAGATAATGATTGCTAATGGTTTTAGATAGGTATTACTTATCATTTTTGGCAGTTATGTGGTACAGTGGAGAGAGTGCTGTGCCAGGAGTCAGGAAGACTCCTCTCTGTGAATCCAAATCTGGCCTCGGACATTTGTTAGCTGTGAGACCCTGGGCAAGTCACTCAACCCTGTTTGCCTCCATTTCCCCATCTGTAAAATGAGCTAGAGAAGGAAATGGCAAACTACTCCAGTATCTTTGCCAAGAAAACCCCAAATGGGCTCATAAAGAGTTGGATACTATTGAAATATGACTAAAAAAACTTATCATTTTGAGGAAAGATCCATTTATTCCTATGCTTTCTGTGTTTTTATAGGAATGAGTATTATATTTTGTTAAAAACTTTTTCTACATATATAATACCTTTAAAATATGAATATGGTAAACATGAACTCAGAATATTTTGCTATTTTTGATACAAATGTTATTTCTTAAAAATTCATTGCATGCAAAACAATAAGCTCATAATGGAACCCAACTTTTCAGAGCAAAGAGGGGGCAATGTTTACACCATATATTTGGAGTGAGTTACACATGTGGGGATACTGATATGTAGGGGAAATATTGTTTACATAGATGAAGACACTAATTCGTGGTGAAAAGAGAATAAGGGGAGATTGAAAAGAAATGTCCTTGGGAAATAAAAAAATCCATTATAATTATAATGAATCAGAGAAGTTTAAGAACAAAAATTGCTTTGTAAATTAAGGTCCAGAAATTAGTTTCAAAGCACATTGGTTATTGTTTCATATCAATTCAACAGACAGTGATTAAACTCTATTACATTCAAGAATTTGTGCTCAGCTTCAGGGACACATAGTTGAAAACAATGATATATGTTCTGCACTCAAGGAATTTATAGTCTAACAGAGTAGATATATCACAATCATAAATAGTAAGGTACATGGGAAAATAGGATAGTGCTAAAAGAGAGATCAAGATAAAGTGATCGGAGAAGAGTGGAGTAAGGAGGAGTCACCTTCAGCAAGCAAAGATCCAGGTAACTCAAAGGAACTGATGGCACCCAAGCTGAGTCTTGAAGGAAGTGAAGGATTTCCACAGAGCTGATGAGAATATACTGCATTCCAGATGTGGGATGACTGGCTACATGAATTCCTGGAGTCAAGAGATTATAAAACAAAATTGTGTAATCTAGTTTGACTGGAGCATAGAGTACATGAAAGAGGAGTGGTATTGGTTAAAGCTGGAAAGATAGGATGGAACCGGATTATGGAAGGCTTTAGGCAGTATGCTAAGGAGTTTGTATTTTTTCCTTTAACTTAAAGGTAACTATGGTTAATGAGATTATCACTATACTGGCCACAAAGCAAATGCTCATTTTTTTTTCATTTATTGATTGATTCATTAGACCACTGTGTTGAGTAATTTAGAACCTGCAGGTTTTAGTTTTTAATTGCTCACTGTTCAGGTTTTTTTCTCTTCTCACCCCAGCAGAATTCATTTTATTGTATTCTAATGAGAGTGGGTAGCAGTCTTCTCTTTCTTTTTCCTCTGTCTCACTTGAGATTCTGAGTATTTTCACTGTTTAGACTACCTCTGATGGTTTGCCATGGCCAGAACCAAAACTCAACCATAGTCAGGCCCAGAGGCCTTAATAATGACAGGCAGTGAAGGCTGAAACATCCAAGTCCAGGTATAAACAAGGAAGAGAGTGTCAAAGATCAAAGGGATAACTGCATGGGCAAAATTGAAGTGATAGAAACATTATCTTAGAAAGGAAAATATTGGAGACTGTTCCAGATTCAGGGAACATCCTTTAGAAAAGTAACCGTGGTTAAGGAAACCAAGTGAGAGAACAAGAGGCCATTGGCAGCCAAACTAGATTGAGGTTAATCACATCTGGATGAAGTTGAAGCCCAAGAACTGCTAAAGGAACTAGTAGGTTGACTCTGTGTATTCTCCTTGGAGGCAGTGATAGTAAGGTGTATTATTGAAAGTTGTTCATTCATAGTGGTTAGGACATAGTGTTTCAGTGGATACCTTGTGATTGTGCTATTAATAAATCAAATCAATGAAACCTAATAGGCAGTCATCTATTTTGTCTACATATACATATCTCTTTGACTCTGGGTTCTATAATATGGAGGTACCCTAAAATGAAAATGTTGAGAACAATGTAATCTCACTTAATGCTTTTATTTATATTTCAGTATTTTGCATATTGTTTTTGTTATACTTCCCAATAGATATCAATGAGGGGTTTTTGATTTTGTCAGTGTGGGGAACTCCATCCCCCAGTAGAGATTTCAGTTTGGGTGTTATCTATGATTAGTAGTTTCTTGGACAAGATCTGAATTTTATCAATCCCCTTTAAAAGTGTGGGTCACCCATTCCAGCCCCATGGTGTGTGTAGGGAGTGAGAAAGCTCTTTATCTACTGTGCATGGGGCCTGAGAGTAGGTGCTTAAATATTTGTGGACTTGAACTGGAGACATATTTGTTGCTTTACTGATTAATTGAATTCTTGAGCTCTAGAGTAGCATGGAGTTTAAGGCAAAGAAAGACTCTTTCTTCTGTTTTGTGCTCTACAGGGAGATTTAATTGTGAATCTTACTGTAATAATGTTCGGAGAAATGACATTTCTGTCCCCTTTTCATTGCTGGCATGGGGTAACCTCATTCCTGTAGCTTTGGCTAGCTTTCATTTCCTCACCCAGCAGCATTTGCTCAGTTCATTGCTCTGGCCCCCACTCGAATTGTGCTGTCTGATAAACATGTTGTTCACTCCTATACAGTTAATTGGTGCCTTGCCCAGTCGATTTACTTCCAGCAACTCAATTACCACACCCGGAGTACTGCTCAGCAGTGTCCTGGTGTTTGAAGGTATTTCTGCCTAAGAAGATGCTTAAAACCTTATGTGCTAGATTGTTAGGACTTCATATTAGCCCCAAGGATCTGACAGGCTATATTGTCTGATGCCTTTGGTAAAGAAATCTGAATATAACAATCAAAATGTTCTTATAGACTTGTGGAATGCTAGAACTGGAAGAAAGACCTTAAAGATGAGATTACTAAAGCTATAAGGATCCTTAGAATATTAAATGCCAGAATTATGAGGTACTTCAGTGTCAGACCTGGAAGAGGGACCTTAAAACACAGAATGACAGGGCTCGAAAGGACAGGAGATCTCTTAGAACAAAAAAATTAGATCCAGAAGGGACCTTACAACTGAATGTCAGGGCCAGAAGTGAAATTAAAACATAAAAAAGCAGAGCTGGAAGAAAGCATCTAGTTCAACTCCCTTATTTAGCAGATGAAGAAATTTTCCCCCAGAGAGGGAGAGTGACTTGCTTGCTATTCCAGCTGGATAGTGACATCATAGAAGAGAATTGTTGAATAGATAGGAATAAAACAACAATAGTATTAATAATGATGAGAATAACAACACTATAATTTTCAAAAATTTTTCCATGCTTCTCTAAAAAAATCAGTGATTCCATTGGTACAGATAGTAACTCTTCCTTTACAGATTATATCCTTTCTGTCCCTTCTCATTTTGTTCAACTTTTATCTAGGTGTTCCCTACAAATGCTTCCTAGAAAGTCTATCAGAAGTACCACATGCCTATTTGGGGAAGAAGGGGATGAAGAATTGGTCAGGGTACCAGGTTCTTCATCTGTTGTCTTTCACTCATTATACATGACTGGTCCACCTCTTTTTTTTTGATGGGGGGAGGGCATACATACATCTGATCATAGATTCAGAGCTAGAAGGGACTTTCCTGGCCAAATTATTCAATCTCCTTAGTTTTTTAGATAAAGAAAGTGAAGCCTATGGAGATGAAGTGACACCTTCAAAGTCACAGATAAACTAACTGGCAAGACCAGAATGTGAAGCCAGTTTCTCAGAATCCAAATCTGATACTTTCCCCACTACATCGTGGAACAGCTTCTGGACCTCCATGATGTATTGTTTTGTTTGTTAACATCACTTCTTGTATACAAATAAAAAGCAGTATGTCATTCTAGATGGGAGAGTTGGCTTTGGAGTCAGGAAGACCTAGGGTTCAAGTATCATTTTTGGCATTGCCTGTATAACCTTGGACAAGTCATATAAGAAGAAAACTCAGCTCAGATACCTCCTTATTTCTCTGGCTGCATTGCTGTGGAACTTCTCCACTATGGTACCCACCCCCTTGAGTTATATACCTTCCCTTGCCCCCTCCTTTTCAGTTTTGTTTTGTGTGTATTTTGTCTTCCTTCATTAGATTGTAAGCTTGAGGGCAGAAACTGTCTTTCTTTTTTCATGGTTCAATCCCCAGGACTTAGCACAGTGCCTGACACATAGTAGGAGCTTAATAAATGTTTAATGATTGATTCGTTGATTTAACCTTTCAGCACTCTAAACAAGTCTCTAAGATTTGAAGTTGTAGAATACTTGCTGACTTGCAGTAGTAGAGTTAGTGTCTTTATTAAGAATCCCCTTGGTATTTAAGTTTCAATATTTAAGTTTATGATAGTTTCTTTTTCTTTTCTCTATTTTGTATTTGAGTTCTGGTGTTTGAGTTAAAAAAAAATAATTCCCTACATAGATAAAATCACAGGTTCAGATCAAACTGAACTCATCTACAAGTTGTTATTCAATTCATGAAATGGATTTTGAAAATCAAAGCACTTTTATATAAATAATATCATTGAGCCATTCCAATCCAATAAGCATTTATGCAGCATCTACTATGTACAAATGACTGGTGTAGGTCCTGGGGACACAAATTGAAAAGAAAAATAGTCCCTTCCCTCAAAGAGCATATATTCCACTGGATGTAGCTACTCTGCTTGTGCAAGTTGCTTTATAAATACTTTCATATTTAAAAATACTTTCATATTCATCATCCTATTCAATCTTTGTAGCAACCCTACATCTTAGCATACCCAGCATCATTTTCCCCTTTTAAAGATGAAGAAATGTAGGCGTAGTGAGATTATTGAATTTGGAGAAGTGGTGGTGAAACAAGGACAAGAATTCATATTCCATAACTCCAAGCCCAGTGTTCTTGTTTCTGGGTCATAAAAGTGGATCAATGGAGGAAATAGTTAATGACTTCATTCTTCAATGTGGTAATTCATACCCTGATAGAGTAGAATGCCTTCTCATTTTCAATATGAGGTTTTATAGACACTGAGTTAATAGGTGTAGTTATCTAAGTCTGGCCTTCAATATAATAATAACAAACGCTGACATAGGATTTTATGAATATAGTGTCCCTTAAATAATCTGTGATTAACAGCTTCTAGTTGTTCGAGTGCTACAATTTTCATTTTTCAAATGAGGAAACTGCGGTTCAGAAGAGGATTCATAAGAGGTGAAAGCACCATTTTGCTAGAAATTTCTTTATTGGGTAATAGTTCTTTTCCAAAATATTTGCTTAGTACTTAAATTTTAACCTCTGATATATATATATATATATATACATATATATACATATATATGTGTGTGTATACATATATATACACATGCATATATAATATGCATATGTACATGTATTCATTTTCTTTTTAAAGTGCAATATGAAAATAACTTAAGATAGTTTTTCTCGTAAGATTTAAATAGAATCTCTGAAGCAGGAGACAGCTAGAGAAGATGTCTTGAGATCCTCTTAATTATTTGATTCTGTGATTAAATCAGTGTTACATATAATACTACTTTATATTTGCATGCTTTTGACTCTTCAAAGCTCTGTTGCACATGATCTGATTTGATCCTCCCAACACCCCTCAACACTCTGAGGTAAGGAGTGAAACTACTTTGTGCCCATTGTATACAGAAAAATTGAACCCCAGAGAGTTTAAGTGATTTATTTAATGTCCCACAATGACAAATATATATTGAATTTCTATCGGTATTGAGGTTCCCTGCTCACATTGAGTTTATATTTGGGTTCATAATAGTTGGGTACATAGGTTCATATTTTAATATCCTCATTTTTACAGTGGAGGAAATAATTTCAAAGAGGTCAAAGGACTTGCTTAAGGTCATACAGGTAGTAAAGGCAAAGTTGGAATTTGAACTCAGGTCCTCTGATTCAAAATCTAATATTCCTTTCATGGCATCATACTGCCTTCCTTAGACTAGGGTCAGAATCCAAGTCTTTTTACCCCCCAGACCTGTGCACTTTCTGCTGTCCCCTTGCTTGTCCTAGACAGAATAATTTATTTGTTTTTTTCTTCATCTATGAATACCATGGAACACAAAAGTTACAATTAGTTTTCTATTAAAATGACTTCTACATATTACAGATAATTAAAATAACTGTTATAGCTTTTGCTGAGAAAAATATAGCTAAAGCAGTTGATAGCATTATAGGCAGAGCAAGACTTCATTCCCATTATGCAGGTTCAAATGATGAATCTATATTAGAGACTATGTTTCAGTGTATGAGCCAAGAAAATTAGCATGCTTATGGGAGTGAGCAATTCTAACCCAGGAGGGCAGGCTTTCATTTCTTTTTCTAATCCCAGCTGAGAGAAGCATTTTAGCTTCTTAGTTAAAATGAGCATCTGGGGGTTTTCATGCTTAAATTTGTAGCCTGTCCACTTAACAACAAGAATTGTTTTGTTCACGACTTCCTTTGTGTAATTTTTTTCATTCAGTGGAAAATCAGCTTTCTTTGAACAGTTTAAAAGAATAAGTGTTTTTTTTTAAATCACCTTTTCTAAGTCAGATGAGTCTCTGAGTCTGTATTTCATATCTGTACCTCATGTTTATTGGCCAACCTTACCTGAACTCTATAGCAATGTCAGAGCTAGAAGGGAACAATTAATGCATGAATGAAAAAAGTACATATTAAGAGCTTGTAAGAAATTCTGGTTCAGACACTTACTAATTGTGTGGCCCTGGGCAAGTCACTTAACCCTGATTGCCTCAAAAATAAAAAAAGAGCTTATTGAATGCTAGGCATTGTGCTAAGGGATAGAAATACAAATACAAAAAAGACAGTCCCTGACCTCAAGTTGCTTATAAAATGCTAGTAGAGAAAGATAATACATAAAGGGCAGTGGTAGCCCAGGATGGGTATTTAGATTAAAAATGGTGAGTGGAGCTGCAGGGCAATTAATTGATATCCCCTTTTCAGAAGCAATGGAATTTGTTAATTGATTATAATTCCCAGAGCAAGAGGTAGCAGGAAGTAGAGAGTTGGTGTATATGCATCTGCATGATAGTAAGATGTCTATAAAGTATGAGCAGGTGGTTGGGGCAGTCCAGACATAGTGAACTTTCATCAGTAAGGACAGAAGAGCTCCAGGGTGGAAATTGGAGGCCCAGCTGAGGGGGTCCAGTGCTGGCAGAGGAAGGCAATACAACAGGGAAATGTTTAATCAGTAGCATTTTGAGGCCTCTCTTGCTGACATGCAAGATGCTTCCCCTCACTCCAGGTCATAGCTCACATATGCTTTGGAAATTCCAAGTCCCATAGAGACCAGGTGCCAATAGTTTTCCAGTATCCAGCCAATTTTGAGAAGGATTCAGACTACCTGCCCCTCCTGGCTGAATACACAGTCATACCTTTGAATATTGCTGATTCCTGGCAGGTCCTAGCTGTCAGTAATATTAGGGCCATTCTTGCCCCCACTTTTCACTCCTTTTGAGGAAAGGACAGACTCTTCCAGAGGCAGAACCATGGAGAATAACAAAGAGAGGTTTAATCCTGCCTCACTGCATAGGAACACATGGGGTAAACATGTCTCCCCACTTGGCTTATTCTTGTGTTATTTACACCACACTCTATACAAAGCTCCTGGGGTAGAGGCTTAGAACACAAAGACCAAGCCCTCAGGAGAGTATAATCTGTTGGGAGAAGCTCATGAAGAGGAAAGGTAGGTGGGATGGAAAGAAAATTTCACTTGGCATCAGGAGGGACCTCTGTACTGTGTGACCACAGGTAGACCTTTTATCCTCTCTGAGCCTGGGTTTCTCCCTCTGATAAATGGTTTACCTCAGTCCCGTAGCTATGCAGAAATCCCAGGAACTGGGGGGGGGGTGTGGTTCGATTAAAAGGACAAATCAGGGAGGACTTTCTGGAGGAAGCCTCACAGAAGCCAACCTCTGCTTCTCCTCCCAAGTGGCCTGGCAGCATCAGACTTCTGGAACCGGATGAACAACAGGAAGGTGGAGAGTTAAAGTGACTTGGTCAAGGCGTTGCAGCTAGGAAATTGGGGGAGGTGGATGAGTTGGGATCTAGGATTCTTCTCACTTCATTTCCAGTATCCTTTCTAGTGTATTGTGAAGGATATTCAATGATGCAGGGGAGGGGAAGAGGCGAACAAGCATTTTAACGGCAGTACATGGCTACCCCATTTATTGCCCCTCAAGGAGTTCCAACTTGAGTTTGTCTATCTTTTAATTTAATAAAGTCAATTTCCGTTGGTACAGAGCTTTGGGTCTTGGATTTTCTGTATTAATTTTTTTTCCTAGATGGATAAAAAATAGTTCTGTGAAACCATGCTACAACTATTGCCTCCCAAAGCTGAAAGCATTTTATTCTTTTAATGGAAGTCTCAGCCCCACTGCTTTGTTTGTGGCAATTCTCATTAACAAATTGTTCTTCTTGGTGGCCCTACATTGAGGTCTTTGTTCAGGGGAATAGAAGTGAAATCCTACCCAGGAAAAATTCCAAAGAGTATTAAGCTAAGCTTCCTCTGCTGTTATAGGGACTAATAGAAGGAGATGAGGGAAAATTTCAAGTGAGATGAGAGATCATTTCCAATGAGTTTCTCATTTTATTAATTATTGTCAGTCCTCTTACCCTGGTGCAAAAAAAAAAGTGAGAGATAGAACCAACCTTAGCTGTCATCAGATCATCTTGTATTTTACAAAGAGAGAAGCTGAAGTACCCAGTTGAAGGCTGGGGCAAATCAATGCCATATAGCTGGAATAATCAGGTAACCAAATCTAATATACTGCCTCTGTGGCAGGAGAATTTTAAACAGGGCATCTGTGTTGAAATTAGGGAATCTACCTGTAGCATGCTTTTATCCTTGCAAGTCTGGCCATATTGCCTTCCCACCAATAAACTCTAATGCCTTCCTATTCTTTACAGGATCAAATATAAAGTTCTATGTTGGGCATTGAAAGCCCTTCCTCCCTTTCCAGCCTCCTTATACTTTACTCCCCTTCACATGCTAGAAGATCTGCCCTAGCTTGCTTGCTGTTCCTCAGACACTACATTCTATATCTCATCTCCATGTCTTTGCTCTGACTTTCCCTTATTCTTGGAGTGCTTTTCTTCTAACCTCTGCCTCTTATCTCACCTGGCTTCCTTCAGGACGCAACTCAAGTCTCATCTTTTGCAGGAGGCTTTTCACAGTGGCCCCAGCTGCTAGTGCCTTCCCCTTCAATATAATTTTCCATTTATTCTGCATTTATCATATATATGCATATATATCTATATATAATTATTTTGATGTTTTTCTTCCCCATTAGAATGAGATCTCTTTGAGGGCAGAGACTGTTTTTGCCTTTCTTTCTAGACCACCCCCACACTTAGCAGAATGTCTGGCACATAGTAAGTCCTTACTAAATTCTTTTGTTTGAACCTCTAGATTATTGTCAAGGGCACCACCATCTTCCCAGTTGCATTTGGCACCTTACTCTCATTCAGCCCACATAAACGATCATTTGGCAAATATTGCCATTTCTAACTCTGTAGCATCTCTTGCTGTTATCCCCTCTCGCAAATGTGCATAACTAATAAGCCTATTTGTTACAAAAAATATCCCTAAATGTTTGTGACCTGCTCTCTCAGCAGTACATATTGAGTGCAGAGGAAAATGAGCTCAAGTTTAGAGAAAACATATGTCAAAGGAGTAACTAACAGCTCCTGTTTGCTTTTCTCCCATTTGCGGGGGGCTTAGGAACTCTCCCTTAAGCAAACTGAATTCAGTCACAGCTCAGCTGTAACATCAAATGATCCAGGGACACCAATGAAGATATCAGTGAGAAATCTAATTCTAAAAGCTTCCAAGCTGGAAAGTCCTTTTCTTCCCAAAGATAGTAAGGATGTGGGGCAGGGGGGATGAATGGAGAGTTAGCTGTAAGTGAAACCAAGACTGAGACTTCTTTATTCCCTGGGATTGTTCCTTCTCAGAAAATGTACTGGGATGTATTTCTAGAAAATGTACACATTTTCCATTTTCTGGAAAAGCCTTCCATTTTAGATAACTTAATGCTTTTATATAGGATGCAGGGGACATAATGAAATCTGATGGCCAAGTAGGACAGATCTCTTGTCTGGCATCATTTCACTTCTTCAAATGGCTTTTAAAGATTACTTGAATTTAGTTGTCACTTTATTGTTCTGAAATTCCATCAAATAATGGTGGTGATAAACAATAGTAGCCTTGCTTTACCCCTGTATTGGTCAGGAAAACTTCAAGTATTTCTCCAATTTAAAATAGTGCCAGTTGTTGATTTTAGATGTATATTCTTTTTTAATTAAATATTTTAAGATATTTTGCTGTAGTCTTTGTTGTGCAGATCTTAAACATTGCACCAACATTCATTAGTGAGAGTGGTTTATCTTTCTCTGCTTTATCCTCTTATGATTTAGGTATTAGAAGGCTATTTGTCTCATAAATAAATAAAAATATTTATTAAGCATGTTATGTACCAAGAGCTGTGCTAAGAGTTTGCATCCAAATGCAAAAGTGAGCTAGGCTTACTCTCAAGGAGGTTACATTCTAACAGGAGAGACAAAAAAAAATAGGAGGGTAGTGGCTATGGAAGGGTCTTATGTTGTGATGAATCACAGGGATGGTGAGTAAGATATTAGGGAGTTGATTGACATGTCCTTTCCAGAAACTGTGATAGTTTTATATTACAGTGCCTACATCAAAAGGTAGAAAATGAGGGCAACATGTTGGCTGATGAGAAGAATCTATGGGGGAAAAAAAGAGTCTATGGTGGTGGTGTGGATGGAAAGGATTGTGAAGCATGGATCAAATTTGTTTTACGTTTACCCTGATAGCCTTTCTGTTCCATGCAGAACTAAAAGTGCCATACTGAATAAATACTTCCAAAAAAGCTCTCAATGTACACAGCAACTACTTGGGGGGTGGGGTAGGTTAAAGGATTTTGAGAAACATTAACCTCTCTTCCTCAGTCCCACTAGAATGGGCACAGATTGTTTTTTTCTCTTCTCCAACCTATATGCATACAAACATATATAAAGTAGAAAGGGAAATGAAGATAGCAGTACCAATTGGGGATTGGGGAAGGATTCATTTAGGCAATAGCAGATGACATGAACATTGAAGGAAGACAAGGATTCTGAGAGAAAGAGATGAGAAGAGAGTGCATTCCAAACATGGGTAACTTTCTAAAAATGTGTCAAGGCAGATAATAGAAGGTTAAATTCTACTCTGCTTAGTATTCTACTAATGCTTCTTCCTAATTTTTCTTAGATATGTGTAGATGAAGTGATACCTTAAGCTGAGATATATTAATTTTGTTGTTTCTAGGTAATAATAATACTCCCAGTTATTATGAGGAAGGCACCTTAAAATCTTAGTAGTGGTGTACCGGAGCCAATTCATAAGAGCTGATTATTAAATTAAAACTGAAATTAAAATTTCTGTGTGAACGTTTATACCTAGGAAATTAGCAAATGCTCTAAAACAAAGCTTAAGTTTTTGGTTTGTGGGTTTCTAGACTTAAGAATGTTATGGAGATGATCCAACCATTCTGGAGAGCAATTTGGAACTATGCCCAAAGGGCTATAAAAATGTGCATACCCTTTGACCCAGCAATAGCACTTCTAGGGCTGTATCCCAAAGAGATCATACAAATGGGAAAAGGACCCACAGGTACAAAAATATTCATAGCAGCTCTTTTTGTGGTGGCAAAGAATTGGAAATTAAGAGGATGCCCATCAATTGGGGAATGGCTGAGCAAGTTGTGGTATATGAATGTAATGGAATACTATTGTGATATAAGAAATGATGAGCAGGCTGACTTCAGAAAAACCTGGAAAGACTTGTATGGTCTGATGCTGAGTGAAGTGAGCTGAACGAAGAGAACATTGTACACAATAATAGCCACGTTGCGCGATGACTAATATTGATAAACTAAACCCTTCCCAGCAGTACAAGGATCTAACACATCTCCAAAGGCTTCATGATGGAAAAAGCTATCCCTATCCAAAGAAAGAACTATGGAATTTGAATGCAGATTGAAGCATACTATTTGCTATTTTTTTCCCTCTTCTGTTGAGTTTTGTTTCCTCTTTCTGGTGGTTCCTCCTATTGGTTCTAATTCTTACTTATAACATCACTAATGTAAAAATATGTTTAATAGAAATGTATATGTATAGCCTATATCAGATTGTGTACCGTCTTGGGAAGGGTGGTAGGGAGGAAGGGGGAGAAAAATTTTAAACTCAAAAGCATATGGAAGTGATTGTTGATAAATCAAAATAAATTAATTTTAAAAAGAATGTTATGGAGAAAATATAATAATGACAATTAAATTTAAAAGTATATAATTTTACATTTTTTCCAGAGAGCTGCTTGTTAAACATTTACCAACATACTACTGCTCAAAGGGGTCTATAACTATGAGTCGTGGTGATGCAGCTATTGCTGCTGTTGCAGTAGGGTGGTCTCCAGCTAAGAATGACTTGAATAGGTAGTCTTCAACAGGCTCTTATGTCTTTGTACCTTATATAACACTGTTAAATGCCTTTACATGGTTCTTCATTCATTAGGATTAAACCAGACATAATCTCACTCTTATAGCTGCTGGGATAATTATTGCTTACGCTACATCTATTTTGAATCATATTAATAATCATTAATGTCTTGATTATTGAACTTTTCCTCATTATGCAAGGATCAATTCTAGGGGTTCAATCCTTGGAGCAAATAATATTTTGTGTGTGTATGTGTGTGCCCATGAATGCTCACTTCCCTCTTAGTCCATCCACTATGGATTGAAGTCCAGATCCATCATTTCCTATCCACGTGAATTTATTAATGTTACTGTATTTCCCTGGTACTCAGTTTCCTCATCTACAAAATAGAAATGATAATGTTTGTACTCCTTAGCCCATAGAGTTGTTGAAAGAAAAGTGATTTGCAAAGTGCTAGATAAATGTGAGCTATAATTCTGCATGAGTCAATAGCAAGGTTTAACTCTTTTTCTAATATACCCTCCTCACTCATAATATAAGCACACTCAGACCATATATCATCATGGGCTGTAGGGAACATTCCATTGGTTGAATAGGTTAATGACTTACTCTGAATTATTCATAAGTGTAGATTACAATATCATATGAATGATTAGGTTGAAAGGGACATGTCAAGGGCATATCCTATTTATTATGCCAAATTTATTATGCTCAGTGGCAAGACACATTTCTTTCTCTTTTGAAAATTACTTTTCCTCCCCAAGGCTTGTTCAACCCTTGAAAACAAAAAGAGATTATTTGTTTAGCAGTCTGTGGCACCACAAACTGTCAAGCATTACCAAGGTCAACAGTTTCTTCTTATACCCAAATGATATTTCATTTTCATCTATGGTTCACTCTGTAGTTACCAGTGCACGTTGCTGATTAATGGAAAATACCAGGCTTAGATGAATATAATTAGCAACAGGATGGTTTTTGTTTGATGGTAGCTTTTCTTTATCCTCATCATAGTTTCTATTTGAGCAAGCCATTTAACCTCTTTGTTTCTCAGCCGATTCTTCTGTAAAATCAAGGGATCAGACTAGATGTTCTTCATCATCTGGGAAGCTCACTCTATTACTACCGATTGCAACCCCTTCTCACCTTAATCGGGAGTTATCATGTGTTATTCTGACCACCACAAATCATTCATCATGTAGTAACCAGCTCTTTGATGATAAGTCTTTCTGTCTTATGCTAGCTGAGTTCTTAGATGTCAGATTATTGCTGGATCCAATACTAGAAGCTTTCCAGGCTTGTTAAGACCAATATTGCCCTGAATTGGACCCAATTGCACTCAAGAACTTAGAACTCAACAACAAGAAATTCAAGAACAAGAAACAACATCAAAATGACATAATGAGCTATCAGAGAAGGATGTGGGCAGAAAAAAAATATACTGTATGTAATATTATTTGTATACTTCTTGGATCCTCACATTAGACTGCAAATTCCTTGGGGGCTGAAAAGGTGTCAGTTTGGAATGTTTGCATCTTCCACAGTTTCTCTTATGGGGCTTTATACACTGTAGGTGCTCAATAGTTGTAGAATTGACTTGAGTTTAGGGGATGCACGTGCCATCCTCAATAATAAGGAAGATGGGCAATGATAATTATAGTTTTACAAAAGTATTCATGGTATTGGTATCAGTTGAAGGGTTGGCAACATGCAAATGACTCAAGGTTTCTTTGGTTATTTAAGAATCACATTGTCATATGCTAATGTTCAACCACCACAGGCCTGGTGCGTGGGCAACACTATAATGGGCAATCATTTCTGGGGTTGTTGATTTCTGTCATTTTTAAAACTTAGCATTTCCAAAACAGAGCTCATTATCTTTGCCCCCAAACTAATTTCCTTTTTTTAAAAAATTTCTTTATTTTTGTAGAAGATACCACCATCCTTCCAATCACCCAGGTTTGCAATTTGAGAGTAAGCCTTAACTTCTTATTCACTAGACATAGCTGAGTAGTTATGTCTTGTAGATTCTACTTCAATGGTATCTTTCATTCATCCCTTTCTTTCTATTTATGCAGCCAACACCCTTTATCACCTCCCATCTGGATTGCTGAAATATTTTCCTAATTTGTCTCTCTTCCTCAAGTCTGCCCCTCTGCAATCCATTTTTCATACACCTGCCAAAGTGATATTGCTAAAGGGCAGGGCTGACCATTCCACCCTCTGCTCATCAAAGTCCAATGGTGTCCTATTACTCCTAAGATCAAATACAAACTCTGGCATTTAAACCCCTTTATAGTGTGGCTTGGACCCATCTTACCAGGCTCAATGCATCTCATTCCTTTTAGGCATTCTACGGTTAGAGAATATTGACCTTCTTGCTGTTCTTTACGTACAACATTACATCTCTCATTTATCTGCCTTTGTATCAGTTGCCCCTCATGCTTAGAATGTACTCCTTCCATCTTTATAGCTTTTAGAAACCTTAATTCCATCAAAGTTGACATTAATTGTACCTTCTACAAGGCCATTCCTGATTTCTGCCTCTCCCAGCTATTATTTCACCCCCAAATTAGTTTATATTTAATATAGATATGTATCTACATGTAGGGGTTCATGCAGGTTCAGGAGGAGCAGCACCCCTGGAGTGAGGGTTTGCTGCACCCTTCTCAGGGTTGCTGATACACTTTTGGTGTCTGGCTTCATCTAACTCTCACTGTAGCTCCAAGAAGCTGTAGCACGTGCATTGGCTACACCTTGGTAAATTGTCTCAGCAGATGGGCTAAACCAGGTTAAGGGTAACAGACAGGCCTCAAACCTGTTGGTGAATTAGAAGCACATGAAGACTTTCCCAAGTAGAATGGGTGGACGAGAACCATTTGTTCCAGTGGCCATGAAGGTGTTGTGGCCTGCTTAGAGCTTGGTCAGGCATCGAAAATGCTAAGATCATCTACTGCATCCTGGACCATCATCAACCACCTTGACTTTTGTCCTGCCACTGGACTTTGATGATTCAGGAAGAAAGAATGATGTTGATAACCTCGTATAATTCTGTCTCACTTATCCAATTCACTCACAATATATGACCCATGGTACCATTAGTCCTCTTTGAAAACGATGGACAAACAAACAACAACAACAACAACAATATCTACATCTATCTATCCCCCTATCCTATGCACACATGCACACACATTATTCCTCCCAATAAAATATAAGTTTCTCGAGTGCAAGAACAATTTCGTTTTTTGAAGGGATTGGATTAGACAAACTCGTAGGTCCCTTTCAGCTTTAGCGTTCTCTGTTTTAAAATCCTTTCCAGGTCTAACATTCCATTCTGGTCTATGTATCAAGTCCCTTCAATTTCTGACCTCCTATATTCTAAAAGCCCTTCCACTTTACCATTCTATGTTCTAAGATCCCATGGAGCTCTGATATTCTATGTTTTAATGTCCTAGCTCTGGCATATGGTTCTCCCATGAACATTTAGTTTAAAATAGATTGTGTTCCAGGGTTACCTGTAGGCAGGAACTCTCCTTTAATTGAACAAAGTAAAGATTTCATCCACAGTGTTGAATTTCATTAGTGAAAAAGAAACACACTGATAAGGCAATGAACTGTTGAAAGCTGACAGCTAATGATAATGTTAATAATAATAATATTAGTGCCTAAAATATTCCAATGCAATTAAAACCTCAAAATATAATAATCAAATGCAAATGAGCAGCAGCCAACAATTACTAGCTCATATGCAATTAGCCTGTATGGTAATTTAACTAGAGCCATAATATACCATTTTTACTGCCATTAGCAAATTACAGGCTCACTTCTTTGTTGCCTTCCCTTATTTGTCCACTTTAGCTGTTGCTGCTTAGGATTCTAATTAATAGGAACTTTGTGGAGCAAGGAGCCTTTCAAAGAATGGCTTTGCCATGAAATGGCAACACAGGGACCATCAAGGACTGGGACTTTCCTATCTATTTACGGTTGTACTTAATCAAATGCATCTTATTTTCTCCTTTGGAAATACATCTTCCTCTCCTACCTTATTAGAATGATGATACCTTAGAGGTAGGGAGTTTAGAAACGTTCATTTTATAGTTGAGAGAATCATAGCCATAGTCAGAGTAGTTAAAGTAGTATAATCATGGATACAGAGCTTTCAGGGTCCTTAGGGACCACTGAATACAGATATGTAATCTGAAGCCAACATGTAGCTAGGCGACACAGTGGATAGAGTGCCTGGAGTCAGGAAGACTCATCTTTCAGAATTCAAATCTGGCCTCAGACACTTACTAGTTGTGTGACCCTGGGTAAATCACCTAACCCTGTTTGCCTCAGCTTCTTCAACTGTAAAATGTGCTGGAGAAGGAAATGGCAAACCACTTTAGTGTCTTTGCCAAGAAAACCCCAAATGGGGTCATGAAGAGTTGGACACAACTGAAAATGACTGAACAATCTGAATCGAGGAGAGTTTAAGTGACTTATTCTGGATGACATAACCGGCAAGTGTCTGAGGCATGATTCAGACTCAAGTGTTATTTGCACTAATAGCAGCATTCAATCCACTACACAGTTCTAGGTTCAATTCCTAACTCAGATATTCGCTAGCTTTGCAATGGTATGAAGAACAAAGATCTCCATGAAGACAGAATGTCAGGATACATGTCTTTAAGTTTCTCTTCAGAATAGGAAAGAAACAAGGAGCAAATCATTTAACTTCTCACAGCTTTCATTTCCTCACTTGTAAAATGGGAACATTAATACTTGTACTACCTCCGTCATACGGTTATTATGAGGGAAAGGCTTTGCCAACCTTAAAGTTCCATATGAATGTGAATTGTTACATTCAATTCAACACAGACAATAAATTAAACAAGATTCAATGCTAGGTACTGGGGAAACAAAAACAGAAGATAATGCACTATGTCTAGGTTGCAGATTGCATCAGTGGAGGAAAAAGTGTGCCACAGTAGATTCAGAGAGTTATCTAAGTATCATCGTTCCCCAACTAGCATCTCATGCTGATGCGGTGGTGACCCTGAGTTCTTGAAGGCTTTGATAGCATGGCACAACTGAGTTGAGGTCCTACCTGTCATACTTGAAGATGTTTGCATACGGACCTGATAATGTGCCTTTTTTAATGTCTTATGGCCAGACTAGCCGAGTATGGAGAGACTCATTGATATGGGGTACGCTAGCAGGGGATGCAAATTTTGGATAAGGCAACTTGTAAAGACAGTCCATGATAGCATAGAGGGATTGAAATCTGCCTTAGTGGAGGGAGTACTCACATCAATAAAACTATGGCTTAAGATATGAATGTGCACACACACATCCAGACTTGTGATTTTACTGGCATTTGGAACTCCTGTGTGGAAACCCCCTCAATTGAAGCTGATCAGTTACTTGTCTTAATTAATATTCTTAGATGGTTGCCCGGGGACATATTTTTGTTCAGGTTATTTCAGTCATCTGATCCATTGTGACCTCATTTGGAGTTGATACTGGAGGGGTTTGCTATTTCCTTCTCTAGTTCATTTTACAGATGAGGAACTGAGGCAAACAGAGTCAAGTAACTTGCCCAGGGCAGCTAGTAAGTGTCTGAGATCAGATTTGAAGTCAGGTCTCCCTAATTCCAAAATCTGTCCTCTCTCCACGATGATACATATTTCTGAAATATCACTATTATTTTTATTATTACTAATCTCAGTATATAAATTGTCTGAGGCTTACACAAATTTAAAAGCAGGGCCAGGACAACATAAACATTACTAAAAAATACCAGTAGCAATTTTAACACTAACAGTACCCACCAGCATAAACTACAGCCATTTTATTTTATTGTCTATACTATACCACACGGTACCATATTATACTAGTGCTTGCCTCCTTCTCGGGTAGTTTCATTTATAGAATTGGGATTTGGGTAAAATGATACCTTCTTTTCTCAGTACTTATCCCATTTTTATTCTCCATTTCCAGTTCACTCTCTAACACTCCTGCTCCCTGCTATTTCCCCTCCCCCCCAAGGTAAATGCTTTGCTTGTTTCTTTCTATATTTGCCCCATGTTTTGCCATTGACTTATCTTGTTACTCTGCCCAGCATCGAGGGTTGCTATCTTCTTGGCTCACCTCACTCGGTGCAGTGGCTACAATGGAAATCTGCACCCAAGAAGTGCTAGGGGGGATGAGTGATGCTGCTGGTGATCAAGAAGCTGAAGAGGCTTTATTCAAGTTGAATAACTGGAAAAAGAAAGGTGGGAGTAGAAGGAAGAATAAGTAACAGTTAATAAGGGCTAAAGAGAAAAAAAAAACTGACAAAGCTGGAGAGTTGGTGCTTGCCAAGGAGCTGAACAGAATCATCTGGACTGTGGATTAATGAGCTTGACTGCTGTTTGGAGCTTTTAGCAGGCACAGCAGGAAATGTTTGAAATCTGGTCCTTGTGCCTCAGCTGGCAATCTTGGGTCTTAACTATCTTCAGCTTTTATTTGCTACCATTATAAGATTCTGTGACATGTCTAAACTAAGACAGCTCTAGTGGTTAGGTTGTAGGTTGAAATCTTTTCAGAGCCTAAAGTGGATATTAATTTTATTGCATCAGGGGTTAGCATTTGAGGAATTGGCCTGGGTTAGGGTTGGTCTGTCCAAGAGTTTGCCTGCTATCTCTCCTTCCCCATTTCTCTGGAACCTTTTTCTTCATTCTCACCATGCCCTTCAGGCTCTTCCTCCTTTCCTGTCCTAGTGGGTAATCATCTTTACTATGGCTTTCATTTCCTTCTTTGGTCCTACATCACCAACTGCTTGCTCCACATTTTTATGTGGGTGTCTCCTCGGAATATTCAAACTTAACAATACATACGAATTTTTTATGTAGCATTTCTATAAAGATCCAGCCCTCTTTCAAACTATCCTATTTCTGTTGCAGGCACAAACTCTCTCTCACTCTCTTGATATCCAAATCATATGCTAAGTCTTTTTGATTCTGTCTTTACAACATGGCTTTTATCTGTCCCTTTACACCAGTCACATGGACACCATATTAATCCATACCCTCATAACCTCTCACTGAGATTTTTGAAATAGCCTCCTAATTGGTCTTCATGCCTCCATCCTTTCCCTCCAATTCTTCCATGCCGTCAATCAATACTTATAAGACAGTTCTGACCATATCTTTCCCTTACTTAATAATCTTCACTGGTTCCATATTACATCTAGAATAAAATAGAAATTGCTTATCTCAGCTATTAAAACCTTTCACAGCATGGCTTTTCACATTGCCGTCCATCGTCCACTGTTGTGTCTCAGTCAATCTAGTTTAGTTGCTGTTTCCCCAATTCAACATCTCTGGATGTTGTCCTGCCTCTGGACATTTGCTCAGGTTGAGCTTTATGTCTATCATTTACTTTTCCTCCTCCCTTCTTCTTTGTAGGATCCCTAGCTTCTTTTTAGAGTCAGCTCAGGTGCCACCTCCTTTAGGAGTCTTTCCTGGTGCTTCTACTTATTAGTGTTTTCTCTCCTCAAATCACTTATCTATTCACACAGTATCCAGGGCAGATGAGAGCAATTTGTTCCAATGGCCATGAAGGCGGCTGAAGCAGTTGCTGTGGAGAGCCTAGAACTTGGCCAGACATCAATGATGCCAACGTCATCCCCTTCATCCCAGATCATTCCCAGTCATCCTTACTTTTGTCTTGCCACTGGTCTTTGATGACTCTGGAATAGAGAATGAAGTGTATGACTATGCAACTCTCCCTCACTTAAATCCAACTCACTTATGAATCAAGACATCGCCCATGATGTCATTGGTCCGCTTGGAAAATCAAGGATGAGTGATACCTTCACTCTACCCCCCACCCAGTGAAATGTAAACTCAATGAGAACAAGAGTTGTTTTGTTTGCTTGTTTGCTCCTATGTTTGTAACATCAGGGACTAACGCAATCTTGGACAGAATAGGCATTTAATAAATGTTTGTTGGTCTTGAGCAGAGACCAGTCTATGGAGTTACAATAGCTCATATTTTTGAAGAGTTTTAAGGTTTACAAAGTCCTTTCCTTACCTCAACCCAGCAAGTGCAACAGACATAGAGCTGAAAGGGACCTTAAAAGTTACCTTATCTAACTTCTACATTTTACATATGAAGATACATATGAAGCACAGAGAACTAAGTGGCTTCTATAAAGTCACAAACAAAATAGCTGAACTGCAATTGGAGCCCCAGCCTCCCATTCCTAAGCCAGTATTTTTGCCATTGCTCCATGCGGTATAAGTTAGGTAGTATAAGTATTTCTTTTTTATTGATGAGGAAACTGAGGGTCATTAACCGTATCATCCCAGGTCACAGAACTAGAAAGTACCAAGGTAAAATTTTAGCCCAGACCTTTTCACTCCAAGACCAGTCTTCTTTCAAATACAATACATTATGTAACCAATGCAGATTGGATTAGATAGAAACTTTTTAGAGGAGAGCATTTTGCTTAGTGATTTCCGTTTGGAATTACCCATCTTGTACAAAGGGCCTAACTCAAAGTCTCCATAGGAGCAACCAGGGGTGGTGAACCTGTGTCTTTGAGGCCACATGTGACCCTCTAGGTCCTCAAATTCAACCCTTTGACTGAATTGGTCCTCAAGTGCAATCCTTTGACTGAATTCAGTCAAAAGGTTTCATTTGGGGACCTAGAGGGCCACATGTGGCCTCGAGGACACAGGTTCTCCACTCCTGATAAACAATTCCATAACTTCCTCAAGCTCAGTATATTCCTGGTCTTGAAGCAAAAATTTCAAACATGCAGCCTGTGGGCCCACATGTGGCCCACAATATTCCTGAGTGTGGTCTGAACCAGATTAAAATACAATTAGGAAATGTTTAACAAAATAAATTTAAAAAAATTAAACATAGATAACATTACACATTAAAACTTTGTTGGTATGTAGCTGAAGGGATCCTTATATATGACTAGTAGTCCCTGTTTTTATTTGAGTTTGACAGTGATGTCTTGATCTACAGTAATCTATGCTACTAGTTAAGTCTCAAATCACCCACTGGCTTATTTTCTTGCTGTATTTATCAGATTTTATCCATATTAAATATCTATGATCCTGAAGATGTTGAATGACATCCACAACCCCCTCAAGTTCTTCTTTGATCCTTTTCAAATCAGATTGAAAAGTCTTTCTGTTTTCAAAAACCATTGCTGTGTGACGTTTTATTTAGATTTTTAAAAATATGCATTGGCCTGGAGTGCTTTTGATGATATTGACTGGTTTTACTTCAGACAAAGATCATTGAACAACATTTTAGGTAAATATTGAGTGGAAATTCTAGGTTGTAAAGCAGTAAAAAAGAAATCAAAATCACAAGTATTATCACATCTTCAAATATCATAGGATCAAAGGTTTGTTAGTATGGTCTGGAGGCTTAGAGACCACTTAGCCTAGCCCTACCCTCTCCATTTTAAAGATGAGGAAAGTGAGGTCCAGCCTCCAGGTGACATGGTTAGTAAGTAGCGGTGCCAGTCTTTGAACCCAGGTCACTTTGAATCTAAATTTATCACTTTTTAGGTGGTGCAGTAGAAAGAGCAGTGCTCTGGGAATCAGGAAGACTCAGTTTCCTGAGTTCAAAGCTGGCCTCAGACACTTACTAGCTGTGTGACTCTGGGCTCCTCCTCGCCCCAGGACTGCAACCTAGATCCGATCATGGACAAAGAAACAGAATCCTGCCTCAGTGCAGTAAAGAGATACCTGTAATCTTCCGATCAGTTGTTCGATCCCCTGTGGGTTTGTACTGTGGGGTGAGATCTCTGGAAGCAGTTGCTGCCACCACCACTGCCCTGGGGCTGTGCCAGCACCAGGGGTGTTCTGCTCTCTTCTCTCACCCAGGTCCGACTGACCTTTCCTACTGGCCTTCTAAGTTGTCTTTGATGTTTGTGGGTTAGAAAGTCTGGAAACCACCACAGCTGCCAGTGATTCAGTCCCCTAAGGCCTGCTCCAGGTTTGCTGGGGTCTTGGTCTGTGCCTGCACAGACTGCACTAGACTGCTCCCCTCCCAGATGGGTGCAACAGACCTTTCCTACCAACCATCCAGGTTGTCTTGGGCTGGAAATTTGTTTCACTTTGTCTTTTTGTGGATTCTGCTGCCCTAGAATTTGTTTAGAGTCATTTTTTACAGGTATTTGGAGGGGTTTGGGGGAGATTTCAAGGGAGTCCCTGCTTTTACTCTGCCATCTTAATGCATTCATTTCTTGGCAAAGATGCTGGAGTGGTTTGCCATTTCCTTTTCTAGGTGATTTTACAGATGAGGAAACTGAAGTAAATATGGCTAAGTGACTTGCTCAAGGTCACACAGCTAGTAAGTGTCTGAGGCCAAATTTGAACTCAGAAAGATGAGTGTTCCTGATTCCAGGCCTAGCACTCCATCCACTATGCCACCTAGCTGCTCCACAAAACCACTATGAAACAGGTAGTACAATTCTCATTCCCATTTGACAGGTGAGGAGACTTATGCTAAAAGGGGCCACAGAATTATCAACCTAGGACTTGAACCCAGGTATTTTGATTCTAGATTCTGTACTTTTTCCACTCTATCCAATCACATCTAACTATGCTGCTATATTGCCTCTTGATGTATGAATATATATATCTCATATATATGTATATGTACATATACATGTATATATTTTGACAATACCTGTAATTTTTTCCTCTGAAGAGAGCTCCCAGTGTCTAAAACAACCTTCTAAATTGTTAGAGATCTCTAAGAAGCTAAGTGGCCTTCCCAGGGTAACATAACCCATATGGGTCAGAGACTACAATGTTGTGTCTTTATACATTATATCATATCCTCTTTGCATACATATATGGGGCATTCCAAAAGACTTAGTGCTATCTTAAGTTATAATAGCTTAAAATGGCACAAAGGCTTTTGGGGTACCCTGTATATTATGCATATATATACATATGTATATATATGTAGAGAGAGAGGGAGGGAGGAAGAGAGAGGAATATATATTTTCTTTATATATTAGCTATTGTATATACATATAAATGTATAGATCTATATATAATAAATATAATAGTAGGCACACAATGATACTGATGGGTTTCACTATAATGATGGATACACGTATTGCTAATAATGTATTTTTTTTTCAGACAGGAGATAATCAGTTTGAATTTCGAAATAGTCTATTCAACTTTTCTTTGAAAGTACAGAAATAATGAGTTCCAGACCATAAGGAACTATGAATAAAGCAGGCATTTATAAGGCCTAACAACCTAAGAGAGAAAATTAGGGAATGGGAAGGAAATTGAAATGTTCTAATCAATAGAACTGGAAGTAAAGAAATTAGGTAATTTAAATATTGAACTGTGAGCAATTATACCTCATCCCTAGTCTTGACATGTGAGGTGTGGGAAGCACGCAGAAATTAGAAAGTAAACTACCAAGATTATTTTATTTCTAAAAAGTCTTCTCTACAAGAAAAAAAATATGGCAGAGGGGATGTACAATTAGTTATTCAATAGAGTGGATGTGATAAGCCCTTCTAATAACTCAGTTACATTCATCAAATCATAGGAGCTGGAAGGAACATTGGACACCATTTGTACAGTCTTCTGATTTTACGGATAAGACTATTGAAACCCAGCAAGGTAACGTGGCTTGTCCAAAGTTGTACAGGTAGTAAAAGTCAGAGATGGAATTTGTACCCAAATCTTCTGACCCTAAAATCAGTGCTCTTTCCACTTTATTAAGCTCCTACTGTATGCAGAGCACTGGGGAGGGGGGAGGATCCAAAGTTTAGATAGGACATGGAGAAATTAATTCATCAGGAATAAATACAAACTCTTACAATAGGTTCAAAGAATCAACTCCATAAATACAAGATTGGGAAGGCATTTCTAGACAATATTGTCCTAACTCACATTCTCTGAATCAGATGTAAAAGACCTGGGGGTTATAGTGGTCCATAAGTTCAAAATGAGTTAGCATTGTGACATAGCAACTGAGATTTCTGATTTGATTCTTGGCTGCTTTAAGATAGACCTAGTTTGGAGCAGCTAGGTGGTGAAGTGGCACCAGCCTTGGAGTCAGGAGTCAGGAGGACCTAAGTTCAAATCTGGCCTCAGACACATAACATTTACTAGCTGTGTGACTCTGGGCAACTCACTTAACTCCAATTGCCTTGCAAAAAAAAAAAAGTGATAGGCCTCCCATATCTACCTGGGTCAGACCATGTCTGGGGAACCATGTTCGGTCTTATGTGCCACATTTTGAGATCATTGCATGATAAGATTAAAGACCTAGGGATAGAAAGGCACCTCCCATTTTAGATTGTCTCCAACTGACCTTGTATATATCATGTATGCACATGGTCATATCCATGTTGTCTTCCCCATTAGAATATGAATGCCTTGAAAACAGAGACTCTTTTTGCATTTAATTGTGTCCTCAGCACTTAATACCCTGCCTGGCACATAGAAAGTACTTAAAAATGCTGATTGACTTGAGAAGGGATATTGAAGGTCATTGAGATCTTCATTTTATCTAGACCAACATCTTCATTTTATAACTGAGGTCCCAGAGGGGTTCAGTGATTTTCCTACTGTCACTCTAGTAAGATCCTTTGAACCAATGCACAGGATTCTTTCCAGTGCACCTGGAACATATCCAGAACAGACATATCAGAATGATGAAAGGATTGGGGGCCACAGCATATAAAGATTTGTTGAAGAAATTAAGGGATGTTCAGAAGAAGAAAAGACATAGGAGGGACGTAATAGCTGCTATCAAGTATTGGAAGGGCTGTCATTGAACTTCATATTAGTATGTTTTACCCATCATTCCTTTAGACTGTTTGGCATTCTAATTTTCATCTAAGGTGTACTAACATATTTTAACCTTCCTACATTTATATTATCTGCAAATATGAACATCATTCTATCCATCAATGAGTTCACCAAACTCATTCACAAAAATGTTCTTAACCTCAGAGGTTATTGAACTATGGGCAGTGGATTGAAGTTGCACAGGCATCGATTTAGGCTGAATAAGAGGACATATTTCCTAAGAATCAGAGTAGGCTAATTTTGAGCACTTTTATAAACTGTTGAAGAATAAAATAAGTAGAGCAATTTATCTAAAAACAAACAACTTTGAAAACTGTAATAATTATGATCAGTCCGATGACCATCCATGATTCCAGAGGACAGATTATAACACATGAGATCTTTCAGATATTTCTCTAATAATAGTCCTTATGCTTATAATGCCTTCTTTGTTTGTTTTGCAAAGCACTTTATACACATTATCTCATTTGATTCTTACAATAATCTTATAAAGTCAGGGCTGTTATTCTCCCCCATTTTACAGATGGGGAAAATGAAGCTCAGAGAGGTTAAATGACTTCGTGTGGGTCACAAAACTAGTAAATATCTGAAGCAAGATTTGGACCCAATTCTCCCTGACCCTATCCACTATGTCGCAACAGATTGTCTCTCTCCTAGAAAGTGAGGTATCATTTTCCCTCGATTTGAGGAGAGTTGATTTCAAAGGATTCAGTGAAAGGTAAGATTCAGTGGTTTTACATTCTGCTGGTGACTCTCAGCCTAAGAGAGATGGGATGGTAAAGTCTTGAGAATTTAATTTAAAGATTTTGATGAAGAGGATAAGCTGTATAAAGTAACTGATATGGATTTCCAGGGAACTCCTAGCCCAACTCAAATTTTCCTTTTTTTAAAAAATAAATTTATTTATTTTTAGTTTAAAACATTTACTTCCACAAGATTTTGAGTTCCAAATTTTCACCCCATCTTGCCCCCCCCCAAGATGGCATGCATTCTGAATACCCCTTCCCTTAGTCTGCCCTCCCTTCTCTCTCTCTCCTACTTCTCTTATCACCTTCCTCTTCTATTTTCCTGTAGGGCAGGATAGATTTCTGTACCCCATTTCCTGTATTTCTTATTTCCCAGTTGCATGTGGAAATTTTTTTTAAACATGTGTTTTTAAAACTTTGGGTTCCAAATTTTCTCCCTTTCTCCCTCCCCACCCACCTTCATTGAAAAGGCAAGCAACTCAATATAGGTTATACATATGCAGTTATGCAAAACACTTCCATAGTAGACATGCTGTGAAAAACTAACTCTATTTCCCTTAATCCTATCCCGCCCCCCATTTATTCTATTCTTTCTTTTGACCCTGTCCCTCCTCAGAAGTGTTTCCTTCTGGTTACCCCCTTTCCCAATCTGCCTTCCTCTCTATCATCCCCCTACTCCTTTGTCCCCTTCCCCCCCCTTTTCCTGTAGGGTAAGACAGATTTCCATATCTAATTGAATTTGTATGTTATTCCCTCCTTACGTCAAATCCTATGAGAATAAGATTCACTCATTCCCTCTCACCTTCCCCTGTTTCCCCTCCACTGTAAGAGCCTTTTCTTTTCTGGTTTTTTTTTTTTGTGAGATAATTTACCCCATTCTACCTCTCCCTTTCTCCTTCTCCTAGTATAATTCTCTCACCCCTTAATTTTATTCTCCAGATATCACCCCTTCATCTTCAACTCACCCTGTGCCCTCTATCTATTTATCTATCTATCTATCTATCTATCTATCTATCTATCTATCTATACACATATATACATGTAATTTTTTCCCTCCAACTACCCTAATACTGACAAAGGTCTCATGAGTTACATATATCATCTTTCCATGCAGGCATGTAAACAGTTCAACCTTAATAAGTCTCTTATGATTTCTCTTTCCTGTTTACTTCTTCATGTTCCACTTGAGTCATGTATCTGAAAGTCAAATTTTCTATTCAGCTCTGGTCTTTTCATCAAGAATGCTTGAAAATCCTCTATTTTAGTGCATGACCATTTTTTCCCCTGAAGGATTATATTCAGTTTTGCTGGGTAGGTGATTCTTGGTTGTAATCCTAACTCCTTTGCCCTCCAGAATATTATATTCTATGCCCTGTGCTCCCTTAATGTAGAAGCTGCTAAATTTTGTGTTATCCTGATTGTGTTTCCACAATACTTGAATTGTTTCTTTCTGGCTGCTTGTAATATTTTCTCCTTGACCTAGGAACTCTGGAATTTGGCTATAATATTCCTAGGAGTTTTCCTTTGGGGATCTCTTTCAGGAGGAGATTGGTGGATTCTTTACATTTCTATTATGCCCTCTGGTTCAAAAATATCAGGGCAGTTTTCCTGGATAATTTCTTGAAAGATGATGTCTAGGCTCTTTTTTTGATCCTGGCTTTCAGACAGTCCAATAATTTTTAAATTCTCTCTCCTGGATCTATTTTCCAGGTCAGTTGTTTTTCCAATGAGATATTTCACATCGTTTTCTAATTTTTCATTCTTTTGGATTTGTTTTACAGTGTCTTGATTTCTCACAAAGTCACTAGCTTCCAATTGCTCTATTCTAATTTTTAAGGAAGTATTTTTCTTCAGTAAGCTTTTGGACTTCCTTTTCCATTTGGCCAGTTTTGCTTTTTAGGGCATTCTTCTCCTCATTGGCTTTTTGGACCTCTTTTGCCATTTGGGTTAGGCTATTTTTTAAGGTGTTATTTTCTTCAGTATTTTTTTGGGTCTCCTTTAGCAAGCTGTTGACTTGTTTTTCATGATTTTCTTGCATCACTCTCAGTTTTTCCTCTACTTCTCTTACTTACTTCTCAAAATCCCTTTTGAGCTCTTCCAAGGCCTGGGACTGATTCATATTTTTCTTGGAGGCTTTGGATGTAGGAGCTTTGACTTTGTAGTCTTCTTCTGGTTGTATGTTTTGATTTTCTTTGTCACCAAAGTAAGATAATATAGTCTGGCTCTTTTTGCACTGCTTACTTATGATCCTGGCCAATTACTTGAGTTTTAAACTCTTTGTTAAGGTAAGAGTCTGCTTTCAATGTGGAGGATGTACTATCCCAAGCTTCAGGGGTTTGTGCAGCTGTTTTCAGAGATACTTCTAGGGACCTGAAAATTTTCAGTTCTTCCAAGGTGGTATGATAAGGGGCCAGGTGTTTCCTCTCCATCACCACAACAAGCTCCACCACGCCAGCACTCTTACTCACCCCAGGACCACCCCTCAGAACTGCGACCCAGATCCAGGCATGGGCAAAGCAAGAGATTCCTGCCTCAGCACTGTCAGAGAGATCCCTGCAGTCCCCCTCAGATCAGCCACTCAATTCCCCCTCAGTCTGTGGGCCAGAAGCTCAGGAGGCAGCCGCTGCCCCAGAGGCCGCTCTCGGAACTTGTGGTTGAGACCTAGCTCCTCTCTCACCGTGGCCACAGACTTTTCCCACTGACCTTCTAAGTTGTCTTTGGCATTCGTGGGTTGAGAAGTCTGGAAACCACCACAGCTGCCCGCGATTCAGCCCTCTGAGGACTGTTCCAGGTTCGCTGCAGCCTGCGCACCCACGCCAAACTGCACTCCTGTCCCCATGTGATATACCTTTCCAATCAGCCATCCAGGTTGTGTTGGGCTGGAAATTTGTTTCACTCTGTCTTTTTGTGAGTTCTGCTGCTTTAGAATTTGTTTAGAGCCATTTTTTTTTACAGGTAATTGGAGGGGTTGGGGGAGAGCTCAAGGAAGCTCAAGCTCTGCCCTCCCAACTTAGATTTTCAAAAGACATATTTGGAAAGTGGAAACAAGGGCAGATAATAAGAAGTATACAGAAATATAATGTCAGGAACACTGAAATTCAGAATATGCTAATGATGCTATTAAATGTTAGAGAGAATAAAAATGGACTCTTTTTGCTACACTGAGGGCAAGAAGATGATCAAAGAAAGGATAGAAATGGGGCAGCTAGGTGGTGCAGTGGATAGAGCACTGACCCTGGAGTCAGGAGGACCCTGAGTTCAAATCCAACCTCAGACACATAACACTCACTAGCTGTGTGACCCTGGGCAAGTCACTTAACCCCATTGCCTAGCCAAAAAAAAAAAGATAGAACTGCTCCATTTGGAGAGGGTGGAAAACAATGATGAGGCAATACAACTTAATATTTTGTTTCTGTTTTTCTTTTTTCTGTCAGGAAGAATGATCTTTAACTGGGATACAAATAACAGGAATTTTTTTAAAAACCAAAATAAGTGCAAAGATGTTAAGGTACAGGGCACCTCAGGCAGGGATGGATTACATCCTCTGTTACTGAAAGGGCTGGCTGATGATTACCTTGGGAGGTAGTGGATTCCTACTCAGTGGAGGTGGTCTGCTGAAGATTAGGTGGTGACTTGTTAGGGATTTTGTAGAAAGATTTCCTGGTCAGGAATATGTTGAGCTAGGCGGCCAGTAAGATATCTTCCAACTTTGAAAGCCTGTGATTCTGTAAGAAGCCATATAGTTGTTATGCCATTAATTGGAAGGCCAGCTCATTAATTCCCCAAGGAGAGGTGATTAAAGATAAAATTATTTTCATTACAAATTCAGAGGCAACCAGAAATATCATTTTTGGGGATCTCTAATCATCTCACTTTGCAGCACCCATGATTAAAATAAGCAATCATGCAACAAATATATTAAGGACAAAGACCACCATCCAGATTATTATAGTTCATTTTTCCAATATCTATTTCAGCGGATTTAGAAGTAGAGAAATTCTATAGATTACTTTATATGCTGTTTCTGTTTATAAATATATAAGTTTATATATTTCTTAGTAATCAAGTTACTTTGTGTAAAAGTGGGCACCAAAAAACAAAGTCGATCTAAGTTGGAAAATATGGTTCAAAAAATCAAGGAAAGAGGCAAAGGCTTGTGGGTGATTAAAAAGGTTCACACTTCTATGTCATGAATACTTTCTTCAAGAAAAGAGTAAGGAGGCACTGGATCAAATTAGAAGAAAGGGTAAGAATAAAAAGAAACCACTGTGATTACCATAATTCCAACCTGATCTATTGGAATAAATTACTGATTGCAAAAAAAAAAATGAGGAATGGATGAAAGATATTGCTGCTCTCCTTACTTTTCAGAGAAGTGTAACCACTGGACATGGACAAAATCAAACAGGATAAAATGATATTTTGATGAACATAGGTGAAAAAAAGAGTCCCCAGCCTGGAGAGATTATGGATCCACCAAAGAACCAGTAACTCACATTTCTATAGTGCTGTGTATATTAACCTGGGGCGGTACATAGTGTGAATATTATTATCCCCTTTTCGTGAAGGGCAAAATAGAGCTTGTAAATAGCAGTCTTGGGACTTGAAACCGTGTCCTCTGACTCTTTGCCCAGTGTTCTTAACTGTTATTGCCATGACCACCACCATATATCTTCCATCTATAGATGGAAGAAATCTCAGAGGTCATTTGGTCCAATCCTTTATTTTTCTGAGGGGAAAACTTAGGGCCAGAAAAATTAAGTGACTTGCCCAAGGTCATACAAGAAGTGTCAGAGGTGGGATTTCAGCCATCACTATTATTTATTATTACTACTATCAATATTGCTCATATTTACATAAGGTTTTAAGGTTTACCAAGCACACTTCTTTGTAACGGCTCTGCATGGCAGGGCACCACCCTAGTGCCTCCTGTGAGCCCTTATTCTGCCTTCTCTTCTCAACTTTATAAAGCATTTTTCCTTAATAAATGTACCCCACAGAAAAAGAGAGAGGAAATATAAAGATAGAACACCCCAAATCTTGAGTCAAATGATCAACATCAATCAGGAGGTTTTGAACAGAAACCAATAAAACCTAAATAATTTTATGAAGATCTTTTCTCATTACAAAAAAAAAGATTGTGCATGTGTGTGTGTGTGTGTGTGAGAGAGAGAGAGGTAGAGAGAGAGAATGGGAGAGAGAGAGAGAGAGAGAGAGAGAGAGAGAGAGAGAGAGAGAGAGAGAGGGAGAGAAAGAAAGAGACTCAAAGGGTATTTAATGTGTCTGGACTCTGACAAAACACTAGAAGAAACATCTCACAAAATATCCATAGAGAAATTAATTTAGATGGCCCAGATATGAAGCTCATCATGTCGTCTGAATATTGGTTGAAGGGCCATAAAACAAAACAGAACAGCAGAGGATGGGAACTGGGAATTGGAGGAGTGATGTCCATTGAGACTGGACAGTTAGGTTGTGGGTAGGTTGTTAAGGTCTTTAAAAGCAAAACAGAGCTCCTGTTTGATCTGAAAACAATAAGGAGCCACAGGGTTGACTGAGTAGGGGAGTGACATGGTCAGATTTACTCTTAAGGAAAAATAATTTGTTAGCAGTGTGTGGGGCAAACTGAAGTTCACAGAGACTTGGGAGTGGAAGACCAATCAGAAGGATGTTGGAATAATTCAGGCAAAAGGTGATGAGTGTTCTCTGTTCTGTTTGCAGAACAGGGATATACTGAGTTGGGAGAATGTTTCCAGTCGAGAATTTCAGAGACCAGCATTAGGTCGGGTTTTATTTAACATCTCTATTAATGATCTGGAAGAGTGAGTAAACAGCATGTTAATTTAATTCACAGATGGCACTGAACTGGAAGATGGTGTGAACTCCAGGACGGAGGGAAAAAATTATGTTAAAGCATCTACAGAGATAACCACAGGAGCAGAGAATAAAAGCAAAAAACTTAAGTGGCTCTCCCAGTTCTCTTTTATGTACAATGGGGTAACAGTTTTACACTAGCTACTTCATGGGAGTCTTATGAGAAAAGCACTTTATAAAGCTTAAGAAGGCTGTTTTTAATGAGACAACATGGTGTAATGGCTAGCCTTGAGAGTCAGGACATTCTCAATTCAGGCAGGGACATTCTAACCCATACTGACTAAGTGAGCCTGGGACAGTCACAACCACTCAACACTCTCTAAACCATCTCTAAAATTATACCCCTGGCTTCCTTCAAGCTTCATATAACATTCCACCTTCTACAGGAAGCCTTTCCTGTTTCCCCTTAATTCTAATACCTTCCCTCTGTTGATTATCTCCAATTTATTCTGTGTATGTAGCTTGTTTGTATGTAGTTGTTCACACATTGTCTCTCCATTGGATGGTGAACTCCTTGAGAGCCAGAAGCTGACTTTCGTCTTCCTTTGGATCTCGAACACTTAACATGGTGCTTATCATTTAATAGGTGCTATTAAATGCTTATTGACTGGGTGAATCAAACAAGCATTTAGTAAGCACCTGCCATGCATTGGACACTGTACTAGATCCAATGGAGACAGTGACAAAAATGCAACCACCCGTGTACTCAGGCAGCTTACGTTCTAATGGGGAACAAGTGGCTGATCCTTATCTGAAAAAGTTTCAATTCCAGAAAGCTCCTGAACACCAATGAAATCATAGATTTGGGCTAATGATAACAACAACCACCATAATAATAATAATAATGATAATAGCAATAGAAAAAAGGAGGATAAGCAAAAATAATTGTCATAGGGATCATCAGAAAGCCTGTCTGATGACCCCTCACCAACTGTTGCAACATCATTCCTTTACCTGTAGGAGAGGCAGTAGTATGGGACAGTGGAAAAGAGTACTCACTGTCTCTCCAGTTCTACTTCTTATACTGTGTAGCATTAGTCAAATCTTTTAATTTCCCTGGACCTCAGTTTTCTCATCTGAAAATGAGAGACTTGGATTAGATGATCCCTAAGATCCCCTCCAGCTCTAAATGATCTATGGTCCTCTGACCTGAGAATTGCTAAACATGTATGTAAGATTTATGAAAGTGGCCTAGAAGATAAAGCCAAACCCAAAGGGTTTTCCACCCTAGATAAGGTGTTTCTTTTCTTTTCTTTTTTTTTTTTTTTTGAGGTGTTTCCTTAACAAATAGAGATTAGAACATACAGACCTAGGGGAAAAGACAAGATTGGCAAGATGAGTGGGCTAGATTGTGTGGCATGGGATGTATGTAAAATTGGAATCCGTTGTCCTGGGTCCCATATGCAGAGGAATGGCCACCCTTGAAGGCTCTGGATTGAAATCATGGACCATATCAGTAACTTGTGTTTTCTTCAACATTCACTTTGTTTTGGACTCCAAGAACTGAACAACTCTAAGGAGCTCTAAACCTTATAGTAACACATTATTCTTCCACAGCAAATATTCATTTAATAAACGTTTACTTAATATTTTATGTAGGGATCTTCCATAGCCCTGTGTGTGGGAGAGGGAGGAAACAAGCATTTATTAAGTGCCTCCTATATGCCAGGCACTGCTAAACACCTTATAAATATCATCTCATTTGAATCTCACAATCCTGGGAGGTAGGTGTTGTTATTATCCCCATTCTGTGGATGAGGAGACTTAAGCAGACAGAACCTGAGTAACTTGCTCAGGGTCACACAGCCAATAAGTGTCTGAGGCCAAATTTGAACTCAGATCTTCCTGACTGCAGACCCAGTGCTCTGTCAACTGGGCCACCAGAAACTGGAGCTAGATAATGTGCCCCTTGCAGGATCATAGGATTTATAGCTAGAAGGGACCTTAAAAATCAACTTATCCATTGCCCCTTATTTTACATGAGCAAATAGAAGTCCAGAGAAGTCACTTGCCTTAGGTCAAGAAGGCTGCCTAATTCTCTTCTACAAACTAAATGTGCTTAATTCTTTCAATCTCTTCTATAAACTAAATATCCTAATTACTTCAACAGATCCTCTATGACATAGTCTTCAATCCCCTCACCATCCTTTTCCCCTTTCTCTAGAATTACAAGAATTTTAACAAAAATCTTTCTTAAAATGTGGTGGCACCCAGAACTGAAGACAACACTCTAGATTTAGTCTAACCAAAGAATAGAGCAGGGCCAAACTGACCCTCATGATGGACAGTGTACTCTAATGTATATAGCCTCACACTGCCTTAGTTTTTTGAACTTCCCTGTCACACTGGGCTCCTATTAAGTTTATAATTTTCTTAAATCCTGAAGTTCTTCTTTCCTTACTTTCTTTGTCCCTCCTTTCCTTACTTTCTTTGTCCCTCCTTTCCTTCCCTCTCTTCTTTCCTTCCTTTCCTTTTCTTTCTTTCTTTCTTTGTTTTTCTTCCTTCCTTTCTTCCTTCCTTCCCTCCTTTCCTTCCCTCTCTTCTTTCTTTCTTTCTTTCTTTCTTTCTTTCTTTCTTTCTTTCTTTCTTTCTTTCTTTCTTTCTTTCTTTCTTTCTTTCTTTCTTTCTTTCTTTCTTTCTTTCTTTCTTTCTTTCTTTCTTCCTTCCTTCCTTCCTTCCTTCCTTCCTTCCTTCCTTCCTTCCTTCCTTCCTTCCTTCCTTCCTTCCTTCCTTCCTTTCTTTCATCATGCCCCCTCCCTATGTATCCTAGATTTGACCTTTTTCTATCTAGTTCCATGGGTTCCATCTTAATTCAGAAACTCATCACCTTTTGCCTGAATTATTCCAACATCCTTCTGATTGGTCTTCCACTCCCAAGTCTCTGTGAACTTCAGTTTGCCCCACACACTGCTAACAAATTATTTTTCCTTAAGAGTAAATCTGACCATGTCATTCCCCTACTCAGTCAACCCTGTGGCTCCTTATTGTTTTCAGATCAAACAGGAGCTCTGTTTTGCTTTTAAAGACCTTAACAACCTACCCACAACCTAACTGTCCAGTCTCAATGGACATCACTCCTCCAATTCCCAGTTCCCATCCTCTGCACTTTGCTTTCCAACCCAGCCAGCCTTCTGTCTCTTCTTCACACATGGGGGCTGTGTCTAGTTGTCCTGATCTATATCTTACCACTAGACCCAGACTCTGGAGGAGAAAGGGAGGCCAGTGACTTTGCACAGCCCTCCCCTGCTTAAATCTAATTCACCTGCCAGTCATCTTCCTGATATAATGGTCCACTTTGAGAATGAAGGACAAATAACAGCAACAATCTTCACACACGAGGCACTATCTTTAGTCTCCAAGAATTCATTTCCCGGGGCAGCTAGGTGACGCAGTGGACAGAGCTCTGGCCCTGAAGTCAGGAGGACCTGGGTTCAAATCTGGCCTCAGACCAAACACTTGACACTTACTAGCTGTGTGACCTTGGGCAAGTCACTTAACACCGATTGCCTAAAAATAAAAATAAGAAGTTTAAAAAAAAAAGAAAAAGAAAGAATTCATTTCCCATCTCTGTGCCTTTGAACTGGCCATTCTACATGCTTGGAATGCACTCCCTCCTTACCTAGGCCTCATAGAATCCCTCTCTTTTTAAGACACAATTCAAGCATCACCTTCTGCATCAAACCTTTCTTGATCCCCCTTGAGTACTAGTGCCCTCTTCCTCAAACTACTTAGCATCTGATGATTTTGTATTTATTCTCTTTGTATTTATGCTGCATATATACATGTGTGACATATTCTTGTATGTATATTTGTGAAAAGACCTAGACAAGCATTACAAAGGATAAAAAGACCTTTCAATCTATACCAGTGGAAAAAGTTCCCAAATCAATGTAATTACTAATCTACTGAAATGTCAGAACCAATTGCTACTATGAGCAAAATCTGAATTAAATTTCAATAGTCCGGTATACAATAAACCACACTGAACTCAACTGCTAATCACTGAACTCAAATATTAATTAATTCAGTGTTGTTCAGTATTTTTTCAGTCATGTACTACTCTTTGTGATGCCATTTGGGGTTTTCTTGGCAAAGATACTGGAGTGCCCTTTGACTCAGCAATACCACTTCTAGATCTGTATACCAAAGAGATCATAAAACAGGAAAAGGACCCACATGTACAAAAATATTTATAGCGGCTCTTTTTGTGGGGGCAAAGAATTAGAAATTGAAGGGATGCCCATCAATTGGGGAATGGCTGGACAAGTAGTGGTGAATGAATGTAATGGAATACTATTGTGCTATAAGAAATGATAAGCAGGTAGACTTCAGAAAAACCTGGAAAGACTTATATGAACTGATGCTTAGTGAAATGAGCGGAAGCAGGAGAACATTGTGCACAGTAACACCACATTGTGCAATGACTGACTTTGATAGGCTTAGCTCTTCTCATCAACACAAGAATCTAAGACAACTCCAAAAGACTCATGATGGAAAATGCTATCCACATCCAGAAAAAGAACCATGGAGTATGAATGCAGATGGAAGCATTAAAAAAAAAACATAGCAGAGTGGTTTGTCATTTCCTTCTCCAGCTCATTTTACAGCTAAGGAAACTGAGACAAACAAGGTTAAGTGACTTGCCCAGGGTCACACAGCTAGTAAGTGTCTGTGGCCAGATTTGAACCAATGAATTCTCTTGATTCCAGGCCTTATACTCTATCCACTGAGCCTCCTAACTGTCCAATCAATTCAATACTAAAAGATAGATGAGATAGAGACATTTTGTAATAAAGTCAAGGAAAATCATGCACATATCTAGCCTAATTTAGACATGCATCTCTCCTTCTATAGTAAGAGTCAAATTTAAACTGTACACGTCTGTGTAGATTTTGACAATTTTGCTTACATGCATCAATTATTTGCCCAATACTGGTCTTGATTTACTGAAGGAAAGTGCAATTGATAGTGATTTAAATTGTATTCCTTCCACTGGAAATTGGATTTTTAAAAAGGATCAGAGCCTTAAGAGGATAAGGTAGACATTAGGATTTCAGGCACCGCTCATTGGGTAGTGAAAAATTTGAGGACTAAATGATCCTCTTAGAACCCCAGAAATTGCACTATGTAGGAAGCCACCTATTGTCCTTCTTATGAAGTTCATCATCTTATCTCTCACCTGGTTTATTGCAATAACCTCTTTTAAAATATTATCTTTTTTTTAACATCACCAAAATTTCTCCAAATATTAATTGGCCTCCTTTTTTTCCAGTTTTTTTTTTTCCAATCCATCCTCCACAGAGCTACCAAAATAATCTTCTAAAAGCCTAGGTGTGACCATTTTATTCTCCTCAAGGAACCTGTTATCACTTTGTTGTTGTGCAGTTGTGTCCAACTCTTTGTGACCCCATTTTGGGGTTTTCTTGGCAAAAATACTGGAGTAGTTTCCCGTTTCCTTCTCTAGCTCATTTTACAGATGAGGAAACTGAGGCAAACAGGATTAAGTGATTTACCCAGAGTGACACAGCTAGCTAGTAAGTGTCTGAGGCCAGATTTGAAAACAGGAAGATGAGTCTTTCTGATTTCGAGTCTCCCCCTGCTCCCCCACCCCCACCCCAGCTCTATCCACTGCACCAGCTAGTTGCTGCTATCACTAGGATAAAATAAAAATGCATCAGATTGAACATTTCAAGTTCTTCATAATCTGGCTTTGTCTTCATTTACTGACTCACTAAACAGTACTCCCCTTCATATACTCTACATTCTAGTTCAATTCACCTACTTGTTTTTCTCTAACTCAGCCTCACATTTCCTTCCTCCATACCTCTCCATTGTTTCTTCCTCTTTTCCACCACTTAGAATCCTCAGCTTCCTCCAAGACTTATTTTAGGCATCACTTTCCCAAGGTCCTCCATGGCTCATCCCCAGATGTAGTACTTTATCCACTCTCTTTCATTTGTATTTACCAAATTTATCTATGTAAATGTTGTATTCCACCCAGTAGAAAGTAAGCTCCTTCAGGGCAGGGACCATATTTCTTTTTGTCTCCATCCCAAATGCCTAGCACACTGCAGGTGCTTAACAAATGTTTATTGACTTGAATCGGGGTAGGAAGGAAGGGGGGACCTGCTGGTGAGCCCACATTACCAGCAGCCATTTAAGCATTTGCTAATGAGCTCCCACTGCCAGCTGGCTCTTACCTAATTCTCTTTTTTCCAAGACTAATCACTAATGTTCTGTTCCTCTCCATCTCCCTTCACATCCCCAAATTGACAACTGTTGCTGGCAGCTGGGAGCAAAGCTAGTTTTCATTGTCTGCCAACAGGATGGCAGGATGAAGAAGGTTTGTTTTGTCACCTCATGCCTCAGCCTTTCACTTGCCTTTTCCACAAATCGTGTTTCTTCACATGATTTTGGAATCTGTTTTTTTTTTTTTTTTGAGGGGGGGTACTGAAAGTTAATTACTGGAGTTGAAAGAAAACCCCAGAATGTGACCTGCACCTGCAGCATCATTGTTGCATCTTTCAAGAATCCTAGAGTCCTAGTATCAGAATCTCAGCTTGTTCTTCCTACAGCTCCCTCCCTACTCATTGGCACGAGGTGGCAGAGACAAGAGTCAGATTTTCTGATAGGTAGTTTCTACAGTGGTTTCTCTTTCAGACCCTGAGTTTTGGCATATTCATCCCCTCCATAGACACATACAAACAGCTAGAGCCATTCCAGATCTCTAAGTAAAAAAAAAAGGCACCTCCCCCCTCCAAATGGTGAATAGAAACTACCTCACCACAAATCACCTTCGCCATCCCGCTGTGTGTCTGGTGATACCCATCAATGTCATCTGCTGTGCAAATTGCCTCATTATCTCTCTGCAAGTTGGCCTTGAACTTCATGGGGCTAGTCCCAGGAAATCACTTCTTTAAACACCCATTCAGCCAGCCTTTGTCTCCTCCTAGTGCATCTCAGTCTCCCCACAGGAGTCTGAGAGTCAGCCACCAAGAGTGAATGATAGGAAGAAGAAATGAAACTTTGCCCCGAGACTCTGATACCATCACCACTGCTGACGACTCACCTTTACCACAGTAAACTCGGCATGTCGGTCTCTGTCATCTAAGATAAAAAAAATGCAGGAGGATAGCAGACATGTGATACAGTGGAAGGCTGCTGCAGCAAAAATTGCATATAAAATGGGAAGGGGGAAGAAAGGAGGTGAATTGGAATCAGGAAGACCTAGGTTCAAATCCTCCCTCAGACACTTGCTTGCTGAATGACTCTCAGTATGTCCTATCACCTCTCTAATATTAGTCACTTCAATCTACAAAATGAGGGATTTGGACAGGATGTCCTATAAGGTCCCTTTCACTTTAAATGTATGATCCTATGATCTCTAAATCCCTCCCTGCTTTAGCAGTCCATGTTCTAAGCTCCCTTTCAGCTATGACATGCTATGTTCTATGTTCTTCTACTACACTAATCTCTCAACTATCTAGGAAGTGCACTCCAAGGATCCTATCATCTCTTCAGTACAGACAGAAGCAAGGTGCCCAGTTTAACAGTGCAAATCAACCACATTTGCTTAAGAGCCTACTAAATACCATGCCTTGTGTTCCACAAAGCACATGCTTTGTCTACTGATGGACATAATAAATTTGCACAAATAAGTGGATATTAAAGTTGATAAAGGCAAAGGAGGGCTATAGATAAGGTTGTAAGACAATCTGAGGAAAGGAGGATCACTTTCACCTGAAGGATCCAAAAAAAGGAAGGAAGCAGTGCCTAATCTGGGGTTTATGAGCTGCTCGGAGAGGACGAGCACCTCTGGTATAAGGGCTTGCCAAGCCCTTTTCAGGGCTTCTCATCCTCCTTTGGTGTCCACCTGTCACCCAACTCTAATCTGTGGCTCCAACTAGCTATAGCATGAGCAGCGGGCTATGCCTTAGTGAAACCATCTGCCAGACAAGCTAAACCAAGTTGAGGATGTCTGTTACTGAGTTAGGGAGATGTCTACCCCAAGCATATAAATACCTCTCAGTGGAATGGGCAAAAGAGAACAATTTGTTCTGATGTCCACGAAGCTGGCTGAAGCAGACACTGTGGAGCTATTAGAGCTTGGTCAAATATCAAAGACACTAAGGTCATCCACTGCATCCTGGGCCATCACCAGTCGTCTTGACTTTTTTCCTGCTATTGGACTTTGATGACTGAAAGAGAGAGTGAGGCTGAGGACGTTGTGCAATTCTGTCTCACTTAAATCCAATTCACACATAGGTCAAGACATCACCCCATAATGCCATTGGTCCTCTTCAAAAACAAAGGACAAACAGCAACAACAACAATGACCTAAGCACCTAAATTGGGTCCTGAAAGAAGAGCAGGATTTCAACAGATGGAGATGTAGAAGAAACACATTCTAAGAATGGAAAATGCTATATGAATGCTTGGAGGTGGGAGAAGGTGAGGCAGGATTGGGGAACAAGCAGTGTCTAATTTAACTGGAATGTGGAATATGTGAAAGGAAATCATGGGAAGTAAGGCTGGGATGATAGATGGAAATTTTTGTGGTGAGCCTCAAGGATATTTGCATTTTCTATAAGAAACAATGAAAACTCTTTTTGAGGAAGAGAATGACATGATCAGAATGCTTTGGAAGATTATTTACCAGGTAGGAAGCTATTTCAATAATGCAAAGAAGAAATAAGGATCTGAACTAGGGTGGTAACAGCATGAATGGAGAGGAGGACATGCATGTGGTTTCCTACAGACTTTGTAGGACTTGGCGATTGTTCGAATGTGGAGGATGACAGAGAGGGAAGAGTCAAGATGACTATGGGATTATAGGTAGCAGGAAAGGTAGAGGTGCGATCAACAGATAGGGACATTAGGAAGAGTGCCAGTTTTGAGAGAGGGATGATAATTTCAGTTTGGAATATGTTGAGTTTGAGGTACTAGGATAGGACTTAGGGGATTGAGAGGACAACTAGGTGGAGATGCCCAGTAGGCAGTTGGAAATGAAGGATTGGAGTTCTTAGTAAGGGAAGAGCTTGAGATAAAGATCTGGGTGTCATGGAAGATGATTTTTTTTTAGGCAGTTGGGGTTAAGTGACTTGCCCAGGCTCACACAGCTAGTAAGTGTCAAGTGTTTTGTCTGAGGTCGGATTTGAACTTGGGTCCTCCTGACTCCAGGGCTGGTACTCTATCCACTGCGCCACCTAGCTTCCCCCAGAAGATGATTTTCTAATAGGGATTTTTATATTTGCCTGTAATTTACCCTTTATCAGGGCAGCTAAGTGGCTCAGTGGATAGACTGCTGGGCCTGAGGTCAGGAAGACTCATCATTCCTGGCCTCAGATACTTAGTAACTGTGTGACCCTGGCAACTCACTGAACCCCATTTGCCTCAGTTTCCTCAGCTGTAAAATGAGCTGGAGAAGGAAATGGCAAGCCACTCCAATATCTTTGCCAAGAAAACCCCAAGTGGGGTCACAAAGAATCAGACATGACTGAAAAAAATGCTTTAAAAAGTTCCTCTTTAGAGAATGCAGTTATTTATACTAGCCCCACTAGTAACCAAAGGAGGAAGTCCTTTTATTTTATCCCTGGCTTTGGAGTCAGAGGGCATGGGTTTGAATTCTGTCTCTGCTACTTATTCTTATTCATTTTTATTAATGAGAAGGTTGAGGTACAGAGTAGCTAAATGACTTGTCCAGGGTAACACAGTTAAGTGGATGACCTGGGATTTGAATCCAAGTCCAATGACATTACATCCCATGTCCTGACCACCACACACACTTAGGCCTAGCTTAATACTGTTACTTTGCAACAGTTCATGCTTTTTGTACACTTTGTCCCCTTAAGGGAAGAAGATTTGTTTTTATATTATCTTAATCTCCCCTTATAGCACCCCAAACAATTATCTATCCATACACAGTACTAAGTGCTTGTTATCTAGGTCAGGATAGGCTGGCCTAGTGAATTGGTCTGGTATGAAAAACAAAGGTCAGGTGGGTAACACAGGGAAAGAAGGGCTATGAAATAAATGGTGGTATATAGGTGGGTAAGAAATTGATTTTTCTGGGCTCCAACAACTCTCTCAAATAATATTCACCTCTTATATCTGCATGATCCTTTATAGTTCCCAAAACCCTTTCAAATAGGTTATCTCATAGGAAAGAAAGCATATGTTAGTGGAGAGAGTATTTATCTTGAATCCTAGCCTAGATATTTACTAGCTATGTGATCGTGAGAAAGTCACTTAATTTTCCTGGTCCTCAGTTTCCTTATCTGTAAAATGAGAATGTTGGATTAGATGACCTCTGGGGTCTAAATCTATAATCCTATGAAGCTGGCTAAATCACATAATTTCTGTCAGTCTCAGTGTCCTTATCTAAAAAATGGAGGTAATACCAACACCAACTTGACCAAGGTTACTGTGAGGATCAAATGAGATAATATATGGGCAACACTTTGAAAACTTAAAAGCAGTATACACACACACATACACACACACACACACACACACACACACACACACACACACACATATATATACATGATAGCTATTTTATCTATTTTTTCTTATTTGATCTTCACCACAACCCTAGAGTAGAGGCAGGGCAGAGATCATTATCCCGTTTTTTTGGGATGTAAAAATTGAAGGTCAGAGTAGGGCGATGATTTATACAATATCACATTGTGAAGCAGGGTCAGCCAGGTTGACTGGAAGTTGGTCAGTGGCTTACTAGAGGCAGCCTGGTAGAGCAGCAGAGATGGGACTCAAACTGGGGTCATAAAGTCATAGGATTTAGAAATGGAAAGGACTATCTAGTCTAAATCCTTAATTTTATAAATGAAAACGAGGCCAAGGAAAGCCTTACCAAAACAAGAACTGTTGCAGGGTAAAAGAGTAACTTGGGGATAATAGCCCCAAGTGTGTGTGGTAGACAAAGCACTGGATGTGAAGTCACTGGACGTGGGTTCAAATCCACTTAACTGTGTTACTTTGGGCAAGTCATTAATACACTCTGGACCTCATCTTGCTCGTTCATAAAATTAGGGGATTTGGACTACATGCCTTCTAAGGCCTTTCCAGCTCTTAATCTATGAGGAAACTGAAGCATAAAGAGGTTTAGTGACTTGCCCAAGGTCACATAGTCAGTAAGTGTATGAGGCACACAGGATACAGACTCTGCTTTCAAGGTGCTTATAATATAAAATGGAGAAAGATATGTTGTATTATATAGAGTCCTAGACAAAACAAGATTTGTGTAATGGGGCTAGACTTAATAAGATCTATGTGGCCCTGAATCTATGGCAAAGTGCTGTGACAAGTAGCACTAGTACATTGAACCTGGAGAAGAGAAGACTTGGGGTGATGGGGTTATTACTTTCCAATATTTTAAGGGTTACTAAGTAGAAAAGGAATGAATATCTCTCTACTTATCTCCAGAGTACAGAACTAGGGGCGACAGAAAGGAAGTCAGATTTCAGCTCAATAGAAAACAGCATTTATATATTGACAAATGTAATGAACTAGTGGAAAGAACCCTGGTTAGGAGTCTGAAGACCTGGGCTATAGTTATAACTTACCTTGCAAGTCAAGTAACTTAACAGAACTTGAGAATGTCAGAACTCAGATTGGAGAGCATCTCAAAGAGCATCTGGTAGAACCCAGACCTGAACAATAACCTTTGATACCATCCAGGATGTAGAAACTCACTACATCCCATGGTAGCTGATTCCATATTTGCTTAGCAGCTAAGTAAAGCAAAGCCAAACCTTAGCTCTAAGTCTTAGGAAATTATTGTTACATAGAGAGAATGGAAACCTGACTCTCTAAAACGTCTACCCATTGTTTCTTATTCTGCTCACTGGGGCCAAGCAGAAAAAAAAAATAAAAGAATCTGATCTGTCTTCCAGATGATACATCTTCAAATGTTTTAAAGCAACTACACTATCCCTCTAAGTCTTCTTTTTTCCAGGTCGCTATCCTTCATTACTTCAATGTGCCTTCTGAGTGGTCTGTAGTCACTCTCAACATCCTGATCTACCAGTCAGTCTTAAACATTTATTGAGCACCTATTATGTGCCAGCCATTCTGCAGAAGTCTTTAGTTTGTCAATGTACTTTAAAAATGTGGCATCTAGAAGTAAACATAGTGTTCCAAACGGGTATCTGACCATGGCAGAGTATATAAGAAAACTATCACCTCTCTTGATCTAGATACTATACCTTTTTGTGCACAAAGCCTAGATATATCCATTATATCAATCCTTCATTCAATCAAAGACTTTAGACTAAGTACTAAAAGTTCATAATCGTGTTAAAGGCTTTAAAAGGCATTGGATGAAATCGAGTTGATGCTACACAGGAAATGAGTTTGGACTAGTTAAGGAGAGTTAGTCATGCCTTGTGGGTTTTATTTAAAATAACAGATGTATTTGAGGCCCAGGGATTCAAGTGTCTACCAGTGGGGAGGAGAGAGAGCTCTTCTAGCTAAGCCCTGGAGAAGGAATCGCTTGGGAGACAGGAGAAGAGCCCTGGCCATGGCCTCAGTCTTCCCAGGTCCCTTGGCCAGAAAAGAACCTTGTAAGCTGCAGTAAGTCAGAGATTTTGGACTTTTAGTCAGTGTCCTAGCAGTATTCTTGGGACAGCAGTGGCTGGCAGCAATGTTTGAATTGGGAGCCTAGGACAGACCAGATACACTGAGGAAAAGCAGCTTCTAGACTACGAGCAGCCTTGAAGAAAAAGCACACTAGGCCCAAGGTCAAATTTATGATTACCTCAATGAAAAGGAGAAAAAGATTTCCAACAACCAGGAATTATGAGTTACCACTTTGCCATAGATGCTCCCTAAGCCTGAGCCAATTTTCCCCCGTGCACTGTACGTAATTTGGGTAGAGTGTGTCACAGACCTTGGGAGGAATGCTTAGCATTATTTGATCTTATTAGTAAATACTCCTTTCTAAATGCTAATTCAATTTGACTGATAACTTGGTACTAACTGATAATCACGGTGTGTGTGGGAGAACACACCAGTGGGGGCTTGTGAGCTAACCAATACCTAATCCTTGAGCTCTCAGGACCCAAGCTGCCAGCATGAATGGAATTCCTGTAATGCTGAAGTTTGTGTAACTATTAGATCATAGTGTCATAGGTATACAAGGTATACAGGTAGAAGAGACTACAAAAGTCATTGAGTTCAATTTTTCTCTACCCTCATTTTATAGATGAAGAAACTGATCATCTCTGAGGCTTATTCTAGCTCTATCATTCTTCAATTGTAAGCTCACAATCTAATCTCACACCAAATGTAGACTGCTGGAAATTGAGATTCAGTTGGTTTCCTCCCTGAATCTTGCTTTCACTCTCATTTTCATTGTCTGTAACAAATAGAGTTGAATTTATTTTGCTCCAATTTGTTAGAACAAATTGTATTGTATCAAATAGGTTTCTCTAGATTTTATTGTCCATTACCATCCTTTGGATTTAAAAATGTCAAAGATATGTCTGCAATATTTGATGCGTATCCCTAGCTGCCTGTCAATGTCTTGGTCATATGTTTTCTTCTTTGTATATCCTGCAATGTGGATCCAGGGCACTGCAGTCATACCTTACTGTAAGCTCTCTGACGGTAAGCATTGAAGGGTTTCTGGGAAGTTCTGGAATCCTGGGTAGGGTGCAGTGAATGGAGTCCTAGACTTGGAGTCAGGAAGACCCGAGTTAAAATCCTCACTCAAACACTGACTCAAACACTTGTGTGGCTCTCACAAGACATTTAACTTCTCAGCCTCAGTTTTCTCATCTGTAAAATAAGTATAATAATACCTACTTCACTGGGTTATTGTGAGGATCAAATGAGATAATATGTGTAAATCCCTTTTTAGGTCTTACAGTGATAGCTATTCTCCTCATCAACACCAACCTTCATTTATAAAATTCTTAATGAATGAATGAATGAAAAAATGATTAAATGTTTACTATGTGCCAAGCACTGTGTTAAGTGCTAAGGATAAACACGAAAAAGTGAGGTAGTCCCTGCTCTCAAGGAGCTCACACTTGAATCAGGGGGACACAAAACATAAAAAGAAAATTGAGCTGTAGATGAGAAGTTGGCAAGGCCTCAAAGTCTTAAGGGTAAAGCTACGGGGTGAATTGCGAGTATTTAAAAATACTTCCCTCATAAAAACTCTGTGGAGTAGGTAGTAAATAAAACTAATACTCATTAGTATCCTGATTTTACAGATAAGGAAACTGAGGCATAGAGAGGGTAATTGACTTGCTCATAGTCATATGATTAGTAAGTGGTAAAACTGGGACAGGGAATGCATGTCTTCTGGCTTCTGGTACAATATTTCTACTCTATCTTCTTACCTCCATGGTGGTTCAGAAAAAATAAAAATAAAAATGAGTGTAAGGGTGGGAATTCAGAAAGATTTTTATATACTTTCCAGAAAAAAACTGAAAGAAAACAGAGGAGAGAGGGAATATACATATTCCAATTTTCCAGTTTCTTTTCCTGTACTTTCTCCAATTTCATATGCAAATTATGGTGTATACAATATTTTTGTGTATTTTTAAGTTAACCAAATGGCTTTAGTTCCAAAAAGTGCTTTTTAAAAGGAGAGAGGAAGCTGATTTTTAAAAGGCTCCCCCCAATCTCTTTTGCTCCCCTCCAGAAATGTAATTAATATACAGTTACAAAAGAGAGACCATTTCCTTATGGTCAAGAAAAATAAAAATTGACAGAGAGGAAGAGCTCCTAACATATTATGACAAATTTTTTGTATTGTTTTAGTTCAAGAAAATTTTAAGAGAATTAACAGAAATCTTCTTTTGATATGAAATTGAGTCTGTAACCAGAATGAATTACTATTCAGTCCTCACTCTACTAGTTTACCCTTTTTTTATTTTTTCATTTAAACCAGATCAACAAACAATAATCAGCTCTTTGACTCAGCTGTGGGTTAGGGAAGTGCTTCATCTGACTCCTGGGTGATTTGGTATTCCATATCAGTCCCTAGCCTGTAATGCATACAGTCAGCTATTCCAGAACTGGTAAACATTAAAGTCAAAGGAACCCTTGATTTACTTTCAGAATCAATCAACATTTGCAATATGCCACCCTTCTGCGAGGTGATAAGAGGCTTAGTAAGATAAAATTACTATGCTTATTCAGAGAGCTAATCTCTGCATGATTAATTGCACTAGTGAGAGAGAGAGAGAGAGACAGACAGACCCAAACAAATGCTAACCTCAAATATTCAAGTGCAGCAAATGATGAAGCAAACAGAGGCCTAAATTCAAATCTCTCTAGGCAGGTTACTTAAATTCCCTCACACTCAACTATCTTGTAGTAATTTTGGCTCACATCTTCTGGAACCATCAGATCTAGCTCGTTCCTGATGGAAATCCTTCCCTGCCAGTTTAGAGTTGCCCAACCAGGAGTGCTCTTATTATCAACACATGGTGCCCGTCTTCCCCTGTCTTCAGGCTCTGGCCACACCCAAGCTCCTTAACCAAGGATTGGTGAAAGAGGAGACAACCCCCCACCTGATTTTAACCCCTCTAAGTTCCCCTGTAGGACCAAGTCTCTGGAGTCATTCTCCACCAGAGGACTCTTCATCCCAACAGCATCCTTTCCCCTGTTTGAGGTGATAGGTGCTGAATAATTCAGCAGCCTTAAATTTACCTTTTTTCTCTACCCCCTTCCTATCTTTGCAGTCCTTGCTTCTTCTTCATCGACTCCTGAGAATTCCCATTCACATGTGTGAACTCTGGCCCTGTGTCAGGGCCATCTATCTCCTCATCCCTCTGGCTTCCCCTCCCCTCCACTCCTAAGTGAATCCAACAGAGGCAGGGCATGCTTCATCTGTAAAAAGAGGGAGTTTGGGCTCAGTACCTTCTAACGTCCCTCCCAGTGCTAACTCTGTGATCTGAAGTAGTTACTGACTTGTGCGTGTAGTTGGTTTAAAATCTGTGTGTATCCAACCCTGATCTTTATCCTGAGTTCCAGTTATCAATTGCTTCTTGTATGCCTCAAACAGGATGTCTTGTGGGCGCATCTCAAACTCAACAGATCTCCCCCCTCCCCCAAAGTATCTTTCCAAGTTTCTTACTATTGTTGAGAAGACTGCCATTTTCCTGATACAATCCCTGAGTCATCCTCAACTCCTCACTCACACTCACCCCACATACCCAAGTGTTATCAAATATTGTTCCTACCTTCACTGATGTTCATATCTCTTTCCATCCACACAGGCACCACTTTGGTGCATCCCTTCTTGAAACAGCCTTGGGATTGGTCTTCTTGCCTCTTATCCTTCCCTACTCTAAATCTGCTTTCCATTCAGCTGCAAAAGAGATTTTTGCTAAAGTCCAAATCTAACTAATTATGTCATTTCCACTCACCTCCCTCCCCCTCCTACAACTCCAGGTGTTCCTCATTTCCTCTGAGATCAAATGCAAGTTCCTTTGTTTGGCATTTAAGTATCTTCACATCCTGTTCCCTTCTTACCTTCCCAGTCTCCTTACACTTAGCTTGTCTCCACATACTCTCCAATTCAGTTAAACTCTATTCCTTGTTGTTCCCTGGACATGATACTCCATCTTTCAACTATTTGCATTTATACTGTCTGCCCCTCATGCTTGGAATGCTCTGTCTCCTCATGTATGTCTCCTGGCTTTCCTGGCCTCCTTCAAGACATCTCAAATTCCTGCCCCTGCAAGAGGCCTTTCCCCGTCTCTCCCTTACCCTCTAAGATTATCTTCTTATACACACATGTATACTCACAGAAATATATACATATATGTATGCTGTATATACATATGTACGTGTAATGTGTATGTGTATATATGCACATGCATGCATGATATCTATATAGTATACATGTATATACTATATATGTTTGTACACAGACAATACAGTATATATATTATATATATATCTATCTCCTTTCTCTCTCTCTCTCTACACACACACACACACACACACATACATATACATACATACATACATATACTTACTTGTTGAATGAATAAATGTGCATTCCTGGGCCCCCATAAGTACATACTCCTTGTCTTCCTGGGTAATGCCAAAGATAGACAACCACGTTTATTTAAGAAGTTAGCCATTAGCTAGATGGGAGGAGAAAGTAACTCTGAGTTGATCTATGTTATTTGTCAGTGTTCAGCCCACATGTTTTGACCTTCAAAGTTTAGATATCCTTGAATCAGACTTTAGACTTCTCTCCATGTCCTCAAGGATTAGCACTAAAGTAGGACACCCAGGAAGCTAGAAGTCTCTGCATCTTGTTCTGCAGTATAAAGCTAGACAGGTCTTTTTGTCTGTTTTGTTTCTGTTTGTAAGATGTGGATAAAGCCACTTGTCACCTGCCTTGCCCCACTGGGATGTGAGAATGAGGAGGCTAAGTTTTAGCTGCTCAAAGAAAGATGATATCAAGTGTTGTTACACATTGAGTTAATAGTTGTTTAACTGAACCGATGATAAAAAAAAATAATCTTACCACACTGAACCAGCTGTGGCGTACTGAAAAAAAAAATCCCTGCATTTGTAATCAGGACACCTGTGTTCAAGTCCCTATTTCTCAAATTAGTAGCTATATGGCTTTGGACAAGCCACTTAATTATTTAGGGCCTCTTTTTCTTTACTGATAGCTTCAGCAAGAAACCATGCCAGGATATCATGTCTTTTCATCTCTTTATTCATTTAATAAAATGCAGCTAGGTGGCATAGAGGCTGGAGTGTGAGACTTTTAGTCAGAAATAATAATAATAATAATATGATTATAATGATGATGATATTAGCTAGTATTTACATAGTTCTTTAAAGTGTGTAAAGTATTTTTCATATCTTTCATTTGATGTTCACAATAGATGTAGATACTATTATTATAATATCCATTTTATGGATGAGGAAATAGAGGCTGAGAGACGTTACATGACTTGCCCAGGCTCACACAAATAGTCCTTGTCTGAGGCAAGATTCAGACATAGGTCTAACACGCCATTCACTGAAAACACAAGTTCAAATACTGCTTCAGACACTGAAAGCTGTGTGACGCTGAGCCAACCTCTTAACCTCTCTTGGCTTCAGTTTCTTTATCAGCAAAATGGGGAGAATAACCTACTTCCCAGTAATGCGAGGAACGAAGAGATAACATATAAAACACATTGTAGATTGTAAAGTGCCATGCAAGTATTGGGTAGCTAGGTGGCACAGTGTATAGAGCACTGGGCTTGGAGTCAGGAAGACCTGAAAAATCTGGCCTCAGAAACTTGACACTTGCTAGCTGTGTGACCCTGGGCAAGTCACTTAACCCTGATTGCATCTCAACAAACAAACAAAAACAAATAATGTTCAAGGGGAGTAAAGGAACTTGATAATTGTGATTGTTAAAAACTTCATGTGGAACCAACCTGATGCCAGTTAGATAAGCCCTTTGCATATGGACCAAGAGAGATGGCACAGGACAATTTTTCCTTTTTTGAATTTCCAACAATTTTCCATTATTGAATTTCTACCAGTTGGAATGTGTCTTTTTTGATCAGCTGATAACTTCTGAAAATCACATGGAAGTACACGTGTGATGACATCACTGCTCTTTATTATTTCCTCTTGAAGACTGTAAAACATGTGAGGTGATATGAGGAGGCTATGGAAAACTTGTTTTCTGCTCTTTGCTTTTCTGCAGGCCCACAGAAAAACAAGCCGTAGGAGATTAGAATATTTGAGACGAGCTGCTTTCTTAGAACTGTCCTCTAGGGTAAACTTAAGGCAGCTAATGAATTATCTTGGGTCATATCCACTTCCCTCAGAAAAGAAGAAGGGGAGAGAGGAATAACAGAATTTTCAATAGTTCTAATAGTAATTATAATTGTAGATTGTAAAGAGTTACACCAGCATAAGACATGAATCTTTTTTACATGAATCAATGGGTGGATGGATGGTGATTGAAAAATCAGTTATTAAGTGCCCAGTATGTTCCAAGCACTGTGCTATTTATGTCTCATTTCTCTAAAACACTGTAATCTACCTGAGGGCAGGGATCCTATTTTTATTCCTTTTCCCACAACCCTACAAAACCTCTTATATTTTAAAATGTATAGCTCGCCAAAAAGATTTACAAAATGAATTGTGAAAAAATGTCCTGAGTGGAAAAGGCATTCCTTAGAGCTGATGAGATCAAGATGTGCCTGTTTGTGGATAACCTTGTGTTGATTGCATTTAGCTTCAGAATACTACACGGTCTTTCCAGTAATATCCATGATCAGTCTTAAACAGATATTCTTACTTTTTTTGGGGGGTGCATCCTAAACCCCTTTGGCTATCTGGTGAAGCCTAGGAAACCCTTTTTAGAAAATGGCTTTGAATGCATAAAATAAGATGCTTAAGAATCCAGTGGAAACCAATTAGATCCAAATACAATTATATATAATGATAAAATTGTAAATTTTATAAATATGTACACATGTGTATGTGTATATATTTCTATATATGTCTATATATGTACATGTGGATATATTCACAGACCTCAGGCTAAGAACCTCTGCCCAAAAGCATAGTCTAGACATTCACAAGTGGGAGTTATCTATATGAGAAAAACAAACCAATGAAAAATACATTTTGTCAGGATACAGCTTGCAGGGCAGCCAATCAAGTCAATTTATCAATTAATCTACTTTGGCCAAGCAATGCAGATGGACCATGACCTTGGCCCAGAGTATTTGAGTGGTCCCAAGCTGTTCCCTGTCAGTAAGACCCATTAAAAATCCCACCAATATTCTTTTGGTAATAATAAATGCTATTTACCATGGAATGATACAATCTCAGAAGAATCAGAATTGCAAATGTCCCCAAAAGCAATAAAATATGCATGGCTCATAAATTTTGAGCTAGAAGACAGATTTAGATGTGGAAGATATCTTAGAGGCTTTTATCTAATACAAACCTCTCATTAAAAAAATTATATTGATTTTTTTGGTTTTACACAGGTCATTTATAGATATACAACTCCTCCCTCCCTTCATCCCTTTAGTGAGCTTTCCTTCATAGCAAGTAAAACCAATGAAGACAGCAACTGTTTCTGACACTATATGTCATATTCTACACCTATAGTCCCCTACTTCTTCAATGAAATGTAGGTGGTACAATTCTTCAGCTGATTTCTGAGGCCACAATTGGTCATAAAAATTACAATGCCTTCTGTTGAGTTTCATTCTTCTTTTCATGTACATCATTGTAGTCCTTGTGTATATAGTTTTCCTGATTCTTCTTACTTTGCTTTGCATCAGTTCTTGCAAGCTTTTCTGTATTTCTCTGAACTTCTTAAGCTATTGTTTCTTATAGTGTAATGCTATTTCCAATATATTCACATGCCCAAATTTTGTCCATCCATTCCCCAAATGATGGAATTTTTGTTTTTGCCTTTTTTCTACAATACTGCTAAGAACATCTTGGCATATATTATGAAATCTTTATTTTTGTCTTTGATCTCCTTAGGTACTAGTCAGGTACTGGGTCCTCTGGGACAAAAGGCATGAATAGTTAAGTGACTGTTCCAGAGCAGTTCCAAATTGTTTTCTGGAATGATTGGATAATCACAACTGTATCTGTGTTTGTGCGCTTGTTTGTCTGTATCCCCTCCAACATCGATTATATCCGATTTTTGTCAACTTTGTCAATTTTCTGGTCATACGTTGTAGACCAACTCCCTCATTTTAGAAATGAGGAAACTGAGACCTAGGGAGGTAAAGTGTCTTGCCCTAGGGTCATTTGCATGGTAAATGTCAGAGTCAGCTCCACTGATTGGCTTTGAATGGGTCTTTCCATTGAGCCATGCTACAGGCATAAGTAGGCTGTAGCATATTACCAACATTATCAATTTAATTGGAAGGAGGATGACTCCCCACCCCCACCATGTACTTTGTGATCCAGTAATATGGGTCTCCTTGCTCCAACTTGTACATGACAATCCCCTTCCCTACTCTGGGCATTTCCAATGACTGTCCCTTATGCCCGGACATCCCTTCCTCCTAATCGCCACATCCTTGGAGCCAACTTGCTCAAGTCCTACTTTTGGTAAGAAGTCTTTTCATAGTGCTTTTCCTCTGAGAGCACCCCAAATTTATCCTGCCTATAGTTTGTTTGGACAGCTAGGTGGTGCAGTGGATGGAGTGCTGGCCCTGGAGTCAGAAAGACGTCCTCCAGAGTTCAAATCTGACCTCAGACACTTACTAGCTGTGTGACCCTGGGCAAGTCACTTAACTCTATTTACCTTAGTTTTCTCATCTGTAAAATGAGTTGGAGAAGGAAATGGCAAACCACTCCAGTATCTTTGCCAAGAAAACCTCAAATGGGGTAACAAAGAGTCAGACATGAATGAAAAATGACTGAACACCAACAACGTAGTTGTTTGCATGTTGTCTCTCCCATTAGGCTGTGAGCTCCTTGAGGGCAAAGACTTTTTTTTTTTGCCTTCCTTTATAACCGCAGCACTTAGCCCAAAGTAGCACATAATCAATGCTTTTTGACTGACTGACTGACTAAAAATGGGGGATAAAAATAGCATAAATTTTGCACTGGTGTTAAACAAACACTGGTGTTAAAAGACCCAGATGGAGGCATTCAGTAATTGGGATAGAGCCTTTGTGGAGGATTTACGGAAAGACATTAGCAAGAGTTGTCCAAGGTGACAAGGTACAGGTAGTTGGTGAACTGCAATGGTGAAAGGAATACCCACAGAAATGATGCAACGGATTCACTAAAGTAGAAAATAATAATTAAAGATGACTGCTATCCATAGTTTTAATAGTAATTATAAGTTGTATGGTATAGTAGACAGGCTGTTGGACCTGGCATCAGGAGACCTAGGCTTGAATCTGGCAATGAAAACTAATTGTATGGCCCTGCATAAGTCAATTGACTTCAGCGAAACTCAGTTTTCTCATCTGTAAAAAAAAGGATATAGCTGTTGTTCATTTATCACAAAGCTGTTGGGACAAATCTCCTTGGCAAACCTTAGGTTCTTAATATATTGGGGCCTTAACCGGTGTTTGCTAAGTTGAGTTAAATACTAAGTAGAAAATGTTTGCTGCCTTCTAAAATGTTATAGTCTGGTTGGGAAGATAAGGAATGTCCATATAAAATAGTTTACTCTGACACAAGACATTAGATCCAAAGTTCCAAACAAATGAGAGAGTCAGGAAGTCTCACGTTAGTAGAGAGAAGGATATATCATTTGTCCTCTAGTGATGGTCTGAAGTGAGGAAGGGAAAGGCCACCCTAAATTAGACTTTCAGAGAAAGGCCAGATTTGTGAGCTTTTTATTTACCTTCCTCAGTCTCCTGAATGCAGTAACTCTCTAAGCCCAGTGAGTCAATTACCAGCAAACACTGTGACGTACGCTAGGACTGTGATATACAGTGGGAAGCATCCCAGTCCTGGGATTTAGGCCTCTCTGGACTCAATGGGCTTCATGGGGCAGCAAATCTTCCTTTGGGGATGAGTAGAGGTGACCCTGCCCTCCAGTCCCAAGGCTTTTACCTTCCATTATTTTCTACCATGGTTAAGTGGGAAGAACATTGGACTGACAGGTGGAGCTTGGATATTCCCATCTTCTGTCACTTAATAGCTTTGTGACCTGTAGCAAATTACCCCTCTTCCCAACCCAGAGGCACAGGAAGTATAGACAGAGTGTTGCTAACACATTCCACCCCCAATTAGACTAATTCACCCCAATATAATTTACCCCAGGAGATCACTAAAGACAATTTCTTTTCTTATAGCTTCCTCCATGGGCTAAATGACTTCAGTTAACTAGCTATTTATAAATTCATATTATACAAGTTTAATGGCAGCTAGGTGGTGCAGTGGATAGAATACTGGCCCTGGAGTCAGAAGGACCTGAGTTCAAATTTGACATCAGATGCTTACTAGCTGTGTGACTCTGGGCAAGTCACTTAACCCTGTTTACCTCAGTTTCTTCATCTGTAAAATGATCTGGAGAGGGAAATGGCAAACTATTCCAGCATCTTTGCCAAGAAAACCCCAAATGGGCTAATGGAGAGTCAGACATGACTAAAATGACTCAACAACATACGTGTTTAAATATATTTTGTTCAATATTTTCTTCCTATTAAACTGTAAAATCCTAGGGCATAAGGACCATGCTATTTCCAAGATACTGGCTAGTAATTTTGCCCTCTGGACCCACGTTTCTTCATCTGACAATGGGAATAATAATGCTTACAATGCCCCTTAGGTGAGGTATGGTATAGTGAAAAGGGGGCTGAACTTGAAGATAGGGGCTCAGATTCTGGGTCTGACTCCTACTATCTAGAAGACCTAGGACAAAACATTACCAGTATTAGCCTTTGCATTTATTTGTTGAATTGAATTAATTTGGTCATATGTAAAATAGAGAAACTAATACTTTTATCTACCTCATAGGTTTGTTATGGGAAAAGTGCTTTGTAAACCTTGGCATGCTTAGAAAAAGATGTATATGTAAATACATACATAAAATATATAACATATATTATATATATACACATATATCCCTAGCCAAATGTAAATGTATATGTATATGTACATTAGAGAAATGTGTATGAGTAAAAATGCCTATAAACTTTCTTCTTGAAGATGTTATTGATATAGTTTGTTTGTATATCACCTCCATTTCCCAATTTATCCCTTCCTTCTCTCTTGCCCATGAAGCCATTCCTTAAAATAAAGAACAAAAAAAGAAAGAGGAAAATAAAGCAATTCAGCAAAGGCATCAGTGAAATCCAAAACTGTATGTAGTTTTCCACATCCATAGTCCCCCCCCCTTCCACCCACCCTCTGCCCTACAAATAAAAGAGGAAAGCATGGTACATTGGAAAGAACACTGGTTCTGGAGTCAAAGGACCTGGGTTCAAAATATAACTCTGACTTATACGACCTGTATGACCTTGGGCAAATCATTTTATTTCCCTGGGCCTTGGTTTCCTCATCTATGAAGTGAAAAGTCAGACCATATGGTTTCTGCAAGTTCTAGAGATATAATCCTACAATGATATTTCTTCTTCAAGGCCCAGCTGATTTTTTTTAAGTTCTGCATCACTTAGTTTAGAATTCCAGTGCTGTTCTTTCCATTTACATTGTTGTAATCCTTGTGTATATTTGGTATTTTTTTTTTTTTTGCTTCAGCTTACTTCACTTTGCATCTAATTCAAATGAGGCTTTTCATGCCTCTTGGATTATACTTCAATACTTTCAAAGGTCTGTGATTTAATTGCTGTACTCATTCTACTCCCAGGTCCCTTACCTGCAGATAGGATCCTCCATGGACTTTATAAGTCGCTATGTTAAAAAAAAAAGCCATCACCACAGGTGGCCAGATCTCTGATGATGAGTCTCTCCTCATTTAAGAAAAGACAGCACACTGGGGCCCAGACTTGAAGACATTAGATTGTCAGCACCTTGAGGGAAAGAACTATCTTTTGCCTTCTTTTGTATCCCCAGAACTTAGCACCGTGCCTGCTTAATAAATATTTATTGATCACTTTGTTGAAGCCTTTCTAGCTTGGTAAGACCTTCCACAAGACTTTGCAGGCCTAGCCTTTGAGAGCCCAGGCTCATTTCCATGCCATGATGAAGCAGCGGAAGAGGTCTTCAGGCTGAGAAACGTGATCTCTTCTTATGTTATGATTTTCTTTATGCAGTAACCCCTCATGGCATCCACTCTGGCGTACCCTCTAGAGTGGGTATTCAATAGAGGCAGCTTATAGACCAGCTTTCAGATGTGCTTTAAATATTCCCTCACCACTGCCAATTACTAGAACTAATTGCTGCCTAAGCCAGAATTTTGCTCCTGCGACTCTCATCCCTCTTGTTGATCTTGCAAAGAGAGTAAGTGGACTGACTAATTGTTGCACTATGATTTCGGAAGGCTGCTGCCAAGAGCTCCTATCTGGTTGATATGTGCAACTTGGTCTTAAGGAAGTATTTGTGCTGCCACTCTCTTGACCCTCTTGACCCCTAGATATATTGCCCTGTAATATTGCTCCCCCTGTGCATGTTATGGATTTTAAGGAACATAAATATAGTTGCATCCACTTCTAAATTAACTACAGGTTTTATGAATAGCATACAAGCTACCAGTGGACTATTCCCTCAAATAAAAGGGTACCAGTAGACATGTGCTTTTCTTTACTACCACCCTTGGGTCTCAGCCTTGGTCTGTTTCTGAGGAATGAAATCATGCACATAACTGAAGCTCAGGAAAATGGCCCTGTACATACCAGAAGCAGCTACTAGTGCAATGGATAGAGTATTGGGTCTGGAGAACAGAAGACCAACATTCAAATCTGACCTCAGACACTTACTAGCTACATTGCCCTGGGCTAGTTACTTAACCTCGGCCTCCATTTTCTCAACTGTGAAGTGCAAAAAAGCTCCTACTTCACAGAGTTATTGTGAGGATCATATGAGACAATTTTTGTAAAAAAAAAAAATTAAAGCATAGCAGGTGCTCTTATTTCCTTCCTTTTCCAAAGGACAGATGTGGAAAGGGTCCCTGTAGCCAAGAGTAAGTAGACCTATCACAAGTATGTCAGATAAGAGTATTAGATGTAGATATTGATAAAAATCCTTTTATGGCAAAGGTTGTACTTAGGTACTCAAATCATTATATCTGTTTCTATCTATAGTTCTATCTTCCACGTGACAGGATGGTGCCCCTGCAATCTGGAAAATGTGTAAAATTTTTTAACTCTCCTTTCATACCAGAGAAGAAGTCTGAATTATTATAAATTAAAAGATAAAATATATTGACATCATATAATACCATAATATATTTTATGCATTTTTGAGTTTCTAAACTTTTTCTGTGTCATCTACTGTTTTTTGCATGTCATCTGTGGCTTCTGCAAAACTTCCCCAAAATTCTCATTTAATTTCTTATGCCAACCTGTGATATATCAATACCATGATGGGGAAAGTCAAAATGTGGATGGTTTAACTATCTCCTCTTCTCATTTGGGGAAATATCTGGTCCAGGGGTGAGGAACCTGTTTGGATTTAATCAAAGAGCCACACTTGAGGACCCAGAGGGTTGCATGTGGCCTCGAGGCCACAGGTTCCCCACCCTTGGGTCTAATCCACAGTTTCTGTCTGTCCCATTTTCATTGAAAGAAATACTAGCATCACTAGTACTTGCATCCATTTCCTTACTTTTCAACAACTTGCAATCTAACTTCCATTCTTGCTACTTTACTGAAATTGTTTTCTCAAAAGTCACTAATAACTTCTTTGAGGCGTAGTAATTGGAGCTGCATACTTATGTTTCAACCTTAGACACCCAAGAAGAAAATACATTTTCAAAATTCAAGTCACTTTTTTAGTTCAATGTCTAAAGGAGTAAATTAAACACAAGTGTCTATTTAAATAAACATGGGGTACGTGAAAGAGTAACAGATATACTTCAGTGTAGATGTGAAAAAGTAATATCCTAGAGATTTTTTGGGGGGGGGACAGTGAGGAGATCATTCAGTTTTTAAAATGGCAGGTGGCAAAGATCTTTTTGGTATAATTTCTAGTCCAAAAGTGTGAGGGTCCAAGGCAAGAAGCGTCTTTCAAAAACTCAGTTGGTTTATGGTAATGTTCTCTGTTGGAGGATGGACTGCTTAGGAATCCAAAAAAAAACAAAAACAAAACAAAACCTTTTCATCTCCTTTATATCACTGTACAAAAGCTTGTCCCTTTTGGAAGGATTTGGTTTCATGATAGTGAGGGCTAAGGGACTTGGAAAATGCCACATCTTTTTTGTTGGGTGAGACATTGAAGATATATTCAGGTGGGATGAAAGGGGAGAAAGACATGGGACAAAGGTGAGGCCTGATTTGTAAAAAAAAAAAAAAAAACACCTGGTTTCATGGAACACACTAGATATACTAGAGAGAAAGAACAATCCTCTTCCTTGTGGCTCGCTAGGTGATACAAGGATGTTACCTGGCCACTGTCATAAGAAACAGGTAGGCCTTTGGAGCATTCAAAGCTGGTCTCTTCACCAGGAAACTTTGGGAATATACCCTTCTCAGTCTGGAAGAACAGGGACACTTCGCTTAGTGGGCATAAATAGTGTCATTGATGGTGTAAAGGTCTTTTAGTCCAAGAATTTTCAGGACCTATGAGTTCACAGGTGAACCTGGTTGCCTCTAACAAGCAACTCATTCCTCCTGACATTCTTGGGATGGGGTGGGGGTTGCTGTATAGTAGAGTACCTTCTCTCCTCTCATTTTCTCTTCCCGCTTTTGATACATCTTTAGACTTAGGTGGGTCTATTTTGCATCAGCAGTTTCTTGACTCTCTCTTCAAGACATTTTCCTAAAGTCAAATTCAGGTATTGTCTCAGGCTATTGTTTCCTTCATGTAATCTGGCAAGTTCTTCCTCCCTCTGCAACAGGTGTCTAGGAGCTGCTCATTTCTGGAGAGCTGTGAGGAGAGTTAATTCTCACCTCCAGCGTTGTCTTCTGGGGCCAAGAAATTCAATTCATTGCCTCCTTCCTACGTCCGTAGTTCTTGTGGATACTCTCTGTTATGCAGGAGACCAGCAACCTAGAAGGAGACCCACATCTCCCTAGAAATGTCAACACTGGATTCTGATATCGAGGTAGAATGGGGGGCAATTACAGTTAAATCTCTATTACAGCAAATAATGAATTCTGTGGAGTGGTCATTGTATTTGATTTACCCAGCATGTGTCCATTAGGCTGGGAGCAATTACACATTTTTCATAATTATAACTTTAAATAATGTACATTCAAATACACCTGCCTACTTCATGGGATTCATTATTCACACCAATCAAGACCTAGGTGTAAAGTGCTGCTCTTGGCACGGTCAGCTGTTGTTCGTTTGTCTTGCTGGGGCAATGAGAAAGGCAGCCAGGAGAGCCTATTTCCGTAAGTGGCTTAATTGCAAAATCCGCTGACATTTGCTTGGTCTTCATGCTTCTTGACTTCCTTGCATCGTTTAACTCTGTTGATTACCACTTCATCCTGTATATGTTCTCTGTATTTCCATGATGCTCCTCTCCTGGTACTCCTATCTGTCCAACTGATTTTTTTCTCAATTTCCATTGCTTGTTCATCATCATCCTCCTACCTTATAAATGTGGGCATCCTTCAGAGGCTGTATCCTACGCTTCGTTCTCCCAATATAGTGTCTGAGTGTTGGACTTGAAGTCAGGAAGATCTGAGTTCAGACCCTGCTTCAGACACAAGCTGTGTGACCGTCGGTAAATCAGTTAACCTCTTTCGGGATCAGGGTCTTCACTTGTAAAGTGGGGATATATAAAGAACACAAACAGAGGCAGAGAACCTCCCACTGTCTACTAGAAATCATCACCTGGTACCTTAAACTTAACACTGTCAAAAAATGAACTCATCATCTTTCCAAACCTGTGCCTCTTTTAGGTTTTTCTATTTCTAATGAAAGCATTACCATTCTCTCAGTCATCCCAATTCAAAATTTCAAAGTTTTCTTTGATTTCTTTGTTGCTCTGGCCCCTACATTCAATTTGTTTCCAAGTACTGTCAAATCGACCTCTGTACCAGCAATCTAATGTACGTCTTTCTCTCCAGTCATAATTCTACCACCATGGATCAGGATGTCATTGTACCCTGCCTGGACTATTGTAACAGCATCCTAATCACTATCCCCACCTCCAATCTCCTTTGTTCCAATCTATCCTTTGCCCATACCTCAAAACAATCTTCATAATGTGCAGGCCAGGGCGTATTTCTTTCTCGCTCAAAAACGTTCAGTTGTTTCTCATTACCATTAGGACAAAATGCAGACATTTCAACTTCATATTCGAAGCCATTCACAGTCTGCCTCCACCTTATCTTTACGTGCATATTTCTGTCAAATTCCCTTTGCACACTCCATATTCTGGTCAAATTGGATCAATTGCTTCTCCCTTGTCTCCTTCTACCTGCCCCTTTGCATTTGCTCAGGCCATCTCACCACTTTCTTCACTTGTCAAAACTTTCTTTCAAGGGTCCCCCCTGTTTTTATACCTTCCATAAAGACTTCCTTGACTTATGATGAAAAATACTATCCACCTCTAGAGAAAGAACTGAGAGTCTGAATGCAAATCAAAGCATACTCTTATTCACTTTCTTTATTGTGTGTTTATTTTTAGTGGCTGTGTTATTTGTGTCTTTTCCCAACATGACTAATATAGAAATATGTTTTGCCAGATTGCACATGTATAACCCATGTCAAATTGCCTACCATTTCAGGGAGGGGGTGGGGAGAAGGAAGAGAATTTAGAACTCAAAATAGAAAAAAATGAACGTTAAAAATTGTTTTTACACATAATTGGGAAAAATAAAATATTATTAAAGGAAAAAAAAAAGACTTCCTTGATGCCTCAATAGGATTGTAGACTCAGAGCTGGAAGGGACCTTAGTATTCTTATAATCCACACTCCTTACTCCTATAGATAAAGAAACTGACTGGTCTAAGGTCACGTAAGTAGTAAATGGCAAAACCAGGATTTGAACTAAAATAGTCTAACTTCAAATCCAAAACTCTTCTCAGTTTACTGTACTGCTGCTTCTCCCTCCCTGAATTTTCTTACAACACTCTCTTTGGAGCCCTTTGCTTGTACTTATTAAACTGGACTTCCCATTATGTTTGCTTGCATGCCTCCTAAACCCCTCCCCAATAGTAGTAATAGCAGACACTCATAGAGCACATCTGCAAGCTTAAAGAGTTTTCTTATTTTTTTTAAAATATTTTTATTAATAAATTTATTTATTTTTAATTTTCAACGTTTACTTCCACAAGATTTTGAGTTCCAAATTTTTACCCTGTCTCACCCCTCCCCCCACCCAAAGATGGCATGCATTCTGAATACCCCTTCCCCTAGTCTGCCTTCCCTTCTATCTCTCCTCCCCTTCTCTTATCCCTGTCTCCTTCTACTTTACTGTAGGGCAGGATAGATTTCTGGGCCCCATTTCCTGTATTTCTTATTTCCCAGTTGCATGTGAAAACATTTTTTTAAGCATGTGTTTTTAAAACTTTGGGTTTCAAATTTTCTCCCTTCCTCCCTCCCCACCCACCCTCATTGAAAAGGCAAGCAACTCAATATAGGTTATACATGTGCAGTTATGTAAAACACTTCCATAGTTGACATGCTGTGAAAAACTAACTCTATTTCCCTTAATCCTATCCTGCCCCCCCATTTATTCTAATCTTTCTTTTGACCCTATCCCTCCTCAGAAGTATTTGCTTCTGATTACTCCCTTTCCCAATCTTCCCTCCTCTCTATCATTCCCCTACTCTCTTGTCCCCTTACCCCCATATTTTCCTGTAGGGTAAGACAGATTTCCATACCCTATTGAGTGTGTATGTTATTCCCTCCTTAAGTCAAATCCTATGAGAATAAGATTCACTTATTCCCTCTCACCTTCCCCCATTTCCCCTCCACTGCAAGAGCCTTTTCTTTTCTGTTTTACCTCATTCTGCCTCTCCCTTTCTCCTTCCCCTAGTATAATCCTCTCTCACCCCTTAATTATATTCTCCAGATAAGACCCCTTCATCTTCAACTCACCTTGTGCCCTCTATCTATCTATCTATCTATCTATCTATCTATCTATCTATCTATATACATACATATAATTTTTTCCCTCCAACTACCCTAATACTGACAAAGGTCTCATGAGTTACAAATATCATTTTTCCATGCAGGCATGTAAACAGTTCAACCTTGATAAGTCTCTTAAGATTTCTCTTTCCTGTTTACCTCTTCATGTTCCACTTGAGTCTTGTATTGGAAAGTCAAATTTTCTGTTCAACTCTGGTCTTTTGATCAAGAATGCTTGAAAGTCCCCTATTTCACTGAATGACCATTTTTTCCCCTGAAGGATTATACTCAGTTTTGCTGAATAGGTGATTCTTGGTTGTAATCCTATCTCCTTTGCCCTCTGGAATATTATATTCCATGCCCTTCACTCCCTTAATGTAGAAGCTGCTAAATCTTGTGTTATCCTGATTGTGTTTCCATAATACTTGAATTGTTTCTTTCTGGCTGCTTGTAATATTTTCTCCTTGACCTGGGAACTCTGGAATTTGGCTACAATATTCCTAGGAGTTTTCCTTTGGGGATCTCTTTCAGGAGGAGATTGGTGGATTCTTTCCATTTCTATTTTGCCCTCTGGTTCTAAAATATCAGGGCAGTTTTCCTTGATAATTTCTTGAAAGAGGATGTCTAGGCTTTTTTTTTTTGATCATGGGTTTCACATAGTCCAATAATTTTTAAATCCTCTCTCCTGGATCTATTTTCCAGGCCAGTTGTTTTTCCAATGAGATATTTCACATTGTTTTCTAATTTTTCATTCTTTTGGATTTGTTTTACAGTGTCTTGATTTCTCATAAAGTCACTAGCTTCCAATTGCTCTATTCTAATTTTTAAGGAAGTATTTTCTTCAGCAATCTTTTGGACTTCCTTTTCCATTTGGCCAATTTTGCTTTTTAGGGCATTCTTCTCCTCATTGGCTTATTGGACCTCTTTTACCATTTGGGTTAGGCTATTTTTTAAGGGGTTATTTTCTTCAGTATTTTTGGGGTCTCCTTTAGCAAGCTGTTGACTTGTTTTTCATGATTTTCTTGCATCACTCTCATTTCTCTTCCCAGTTTTTCCTCTACTTCTCTTACTTGCTTCTCAAAATCCCTTTTGAGCTCTTCCAAGGCCTGGAACTGATTAATGTTTTTCTTGGAGGTTTTGGATGTTAGGAGCTTTAACTCTGTTGTCTTCTTCTGGTTGTATGTTTTGATCGTCTTTGTCACCAAAATAAGATAATATAGTCTGACTCTTTTTGTGCTGCTTACTCATTCATTATTTCAGCCAATTACTTGAGTTTTAAACTCTTTGTTAAGGCAAAAGTCTGTCTTATGACAGCCCCTCAGAACTGTGACCCAGATCCAAGCACAGGCAAAGCAAGGGATTCCTGCCTCAGCACTGGCAAAAAGATCCCTGTAATCCCCCCTCTGATCAGCCACTTGATTCCCCTCTGTCTGTGGGCCGGAAGCTCAGGAGGCAGCCCCTGCCCTGGCGCCGCACTTGGGACTTGCGGCTGAGACCTAGCTTCTCTCTCACGGAAGTCACAGACTTTTCCCACTGACCTTCTAAGTTGTCTTTAGCGTTCATGGGTTGAGAAGTCTGGAAACCGCCACAGCTGCCCGCAATTCAGTCCACTGAGGCCTGCTCCATGGTTGCTACAGCCTGTACACCCACGCCCAATTGTGCTTCTCTCCCCACTTGGCATGATATACCTTTCAGATTAACCATCCAGGCATTCTTGGGCTGGAAATTTGTTTCACTCTTTCTTTTTATGGGTTCTGCTGCTTTAGAATTTGTTTAGAGCCATTTTTTAACAGATATTTGGGGGGGTTTGGGGGGAGAACTCAAGCAAGCCACTGCTTTCACTCTGCCATCTTGGCTCCGACCCCCCTTAAAGAGTTTTCTATAACTTCTTTTGCAACTCTCAGAGTTACCCTGTAGGGTGGGTCCTACAAGTATCATCATCCCCATTTTCCAGGATATGAAACTGAAGGAGCTGAAAGTATTTGTCCAAGGTTATTCCTTGAGTAAATGGCAGAGTCAGAATCAAATTCAGACCTCTTGGATCCAAACCAGTGTTAATTCTGCCATATCACAGTAACTTTTCTACTAGGCTTTAAACTCCTCGAGGGCAGATGCTACATGTTTATTTTTCTTAATCATTGCATCCCCAATGTATGGTGTGGTTACCTACATGTAATTAGTATTAATGTCTGTTGAATTGAATTGAATTGAATCTTGATTGAATTGAATCAATTGAATTGAATCTTGGTCTCACATGTGCTAGATGGGGGGACTGGCAGAAAGCAGCTGTAGAAGAGGAAACATATTTTTCCTCTTAGCCCAGTAGAAAAATACCTGCTAGAGTTTGCTAGGTGGCACAGTGGATAAAGCTCTAGACCTGGAATCAGAAAGATCTGATTTCAAATTTGACCTCAGACTCTTACTAGCTGTGTGACCCTGGGCAAGTCACTTAACTTCTTACTGCATCAACTGTAAAATGGGAATAATAATAGTAACTATCGTGCAGGGTTGTTGTGTAGATCAAATGACATACTTGTAAAGCACTTAGTACAGAGTCTGACACATAGTAGGTGCTTAATAAGTATTGTTTCCCCTTCCTTTCCTTTGTTCTCTTCTCTTTTCCCCCTCCCTCTGTGTGGTCCTCCCTGCCCTGGGTTTCAGTTAGGTTGAACTAGATGTTGGAAGTCATCTCTAGGGCTAACATTTTAGGATTCTTTGGTTCCAGGTATTCCTTTCAAGATGAAGAAGACATGTTCATGGTGGTCGATTTGCTTCTAGGAGGGGATCTCCGTTACCACCTACAACAAAATGTGCATTTCAATGAAGGAACTGTGAAACTCTATATCTGTGAGCTGGCCCTTTCCCTTGACTACCTGCAGAGATACCATATAATCCACAGGTAAGCCAATCTTGGTTAATTTGAGGATGAGCAGAAGAGGTTACTGTAATAAGATGAGCTTTCTTTCCTGTTTCTAGGTGTTTTGTGGAAGGGATTTGAAAAATCTTCTATAATGAGGTAGAATGGCCATTGGGTTTTTATGCTATTCACTAGTTGAGGAATGAAAAGCTTTTTTTCCCCCATGATGTGAAAGTTAAAAATTAATGATTGCTTCATGGTGACTTTTTTATTCTCAGGAATGTTATTTGATTAGATCTTGGATCCAAGTTCCAACATGTCCTATGCTCCTATAATGCTTTCCTGCCTTCATAGAATTATAAAATAAATGGAGTTAGAACTGGATGGGACCTTAGAGATCATCCAGTCCAACCATACTGTTCTATAGAGAAGGAAACTGAAGGCTAGAGAGGGCAAGTTACTTGCCAAATCAATAGAAAAGCCAAGATCTGAAGCCAAATCATAGGATCAGAGAGTTAGAGGTAGAAGGGACCTCAGCTGCTACCCAGACCACCCTTCCTCATTATACTGATGAAGAAGTTGAGACTTTAGGATATTAAAAGTGTCCCAACTAATACATTTCAGAGGAGGTATTTGAACCATAGTCTTCCTCTCTTGAAGTCCAGAGCTCTACCCACTCCACTATACTGTCTGGTCTCTTTGATTAGATATTTTTAATGTAGAGGACTTAGTGACAATACTTGTTGCTGTTCAGTTGTTTTTATTTGTGTCTGACTCTTTGTGATCCCATTTTGGAGTTTTCTTGGCAAAGATACTGGAGAGGTTTTCCATTTCCTCCTCCAGCTCATTTTACAGATGAGGAAAATGAGGCAAACAGGGTTAAGTGACTTGCCAAGGGTCACACAGCCAGTGTCTAAGGTTAGATTTGAACTCTGAAAGAGGAGTCTTACTGACTCCAGGTCCAGCATTCTATTTATTGTACTGCCTATTTGTTTTGAAATTTGAAAGGTAAAAGGATTAGCTATGTTTAACTTGACTCCAGATAATAGAACTAGGAGCTTTGGGTAGGGGCTGCAGTGAGACAGATTTTGGCTCATTGTAAAAAGAAACTCCCCAGCAATGATAAGCTACCCTAAAGTGAGCCTTATTTCCTCAGAAAGGGGCATGTTCTGCAGAAGGTCTTCAAGTAGATACAGTATACCCATTTGTCTGAGATGATATGGTAGGGATTGACGTTTGAATACAAGTTGGACAATATGACCTCTGAGGTCCTGGTGCATGGCTTTTCATTGTGAATGGGAAGAATCACCATGTTTATTTATTTAAATAGGCTGGTTTTTAGTTGTCAGTGGTTCAAAGAGTCAGTAAACAATGAACAGAAGCATATATTTCCAAGATCAGAAAAAAAAATTTCACGTAACACATGAATCCTTTCTATAACATCTCTAAATAGTCATTCACCCTGGCCTTGAAGAACCCTAATGGGGGCAGCTAAGTGGCACAGTGGACAGAGCACTGGCCCTGGAGTCAGGAGGACCTGAGGTCAAATCCAGCCTCAAACACTTGACACTTACTAGCTGGGTGACCCTAGGCAAGTCACTTAACCCCACTGCCTAGCCAAAAAACAAACAAACAAAAACCCAAAACAAACAAAAAAAGAACCCTAATGATGGGAGATTCCTTGGTTCCACAGTTTTAGGAAAGGCATTGAGAAGCCGGAGCGTGTTGAGAGAAGGGTGGTGAAGGGATGATGAAGGGTCCTGAGGTTATCCAATTTAAGGATTGATTCAAGTTACCAGGGAAGGCTACCCTAGAGAACTGTAAGTTGAGGGAAGATATGAAAGCTGTCTTCAAGCATGTGAGAGGCAGTCTTATGGAAGAAAGATAGACTTGTTCTGCTTGACCTCATAGGGGAGAAACAGGAATCGTGGGATGAAAGCTGCAAAAGGAAAGCTTATGTTTGATTTAGGGGGAAAACAATAGCAAACTTTCCCCAAATTAGGGCTATCCAGATGTAGACTGCGTTCTTCCAGGAAATAGTAAGTACTTCTCTAATGGACTACATGCAAACTTAGGTGACAATTTGTCAACTCTGTTGCAGAGAAAATTCCTGATCAGTTGCTAAACTATGTCAGTGGAGGGAGTTTACACACCAGATGATCCCCCAGCTGTTTATTTAAGTCAATTCCTGCTCTTCCCTTGGATCTCTAGCCCCTACTGCCTCACCTACCCCCTATTTATTCCCTAGGCTTAGTCCTGGTTTTCTGATCACCTGCCTTTCTATTTTAGTGTGCATCAGTAACTTGGTTCTCCACCTATAGCTTCCTTCCCTGACAGCTTAGCTCAGATAGATTCCTTGGATGTTGATCCTGTCTTAACCTAAAGGACACTGGTCAGCTAGCAGATCTGGGGGTGGTCTTAGGAAGGCTCCTTAGCTTTCCTGAGGTCAGTTTTGTCTTCTATAAAAAGGGAGTAATGATACTTGCTGCCTATGTCAGAGAGGTACCGAGGGCATTAAATAAGAACCATTTCTAGAGGCATTTTATAATCTCTGAATTGCTAAATAAATGTATATTCAACAACAAAATCCTATTCAAACACTATGCTTAATATTAGAAATCCAAGAGACAAAAACAGAATCAGCCCTTGAGGTAACATTTTACATTAATTACATTTAGTTAAATTATATAAAACAGCTTTAATAATGAATAATAATAGCTTGTATTTGTATATAATGCTTTAAAGTTTGAAAAGGGCCTTACAAATATTATCTCATATGATCTTCATAACAACCCTGGAAAGTAGGTGTTATTGTTATCCCTATTTTATAGACGATGAAACTGAGGCAAACAGAGATCAAGTCACTGTCCACGGTCATACAACTAAGAAGTATCTGGGTCACATTTGAACTCAGGTCCTCCTAACTCCAGAGCCAATGTTTGACCTCTGTAATCACCTAGCTGACTCTAGCAGGGGACTTTCTATTATGTCAAAAGGAAAAAGATGCTTCCTCTTTTTCTGGCAAAATCCCTCTACTTTCTACCAGTCACCCTATGACACCTCATGTTACTGATGTTATTTTTGTGATTATTCCTGAATCCCCTAATTCCAAGTCCAGCATGTTTCCTATTACCCTACACTGCCTCCCTTGATCATTCAGACCGGTTTCACATCTATCATCTGTGATTTTCCCTGCCCTGGGAGTGCTTGTTTATAATAGCTAGATCATCAAATTCATACCAAAGTAGATTTGGAGAGCAAATTCTAAATTGCTTGGAAAGCAGTGGCCATGAATACCATAGGGCCAAAGAAAGACTGCAGAAGATGATAGCTCTGCAACGGTGATATATTTTCTCCAGTTTTCAACAAATATTTCAAGGCATTTCTTAAGGGTCTTTCTATTTAACACGTGCCAGTTGCCTTAAAGCTCTGGTTTTCATCTGAGAAAAAAAAAATCTCAGGGAGAAATTTAGGTATCTAATTGTCTGTACATTTTAAAAGCCCACAAAGTGAATAGGGTCCCTTGTATAGAATACTTCTAAAATGATTTCCTTGCAAGGGACTTTCCCAAATCATAAAGTCATAGCTGTAGAACTGAAAGGGAGCACAGAGGTTACTTAATCCAACTTTCTCATGGTTATATGCAAGGAAATTGAGACTTAGGCAAGTTAAGTTACTTGCCCAGAGGTGCATGGGTATCAGAAGCAGGATATGAACCCAGGTCAAGTCATTTAGAGGAGCTTATTGCATCTAAGCTGTTTAGTCTTAACCCATATCCCTTTAATCTATTGTCATGGAGGAGCCCTTATTTCTATAGATGTTTTTTTCTACTCTTCGTTTGTGTTAGAATCATTGAACTTTAAAGCTGGAAAAACCTTGGAGGTCAATGAGTTAGTCACAAACCTGAACTACAGGTTATCTGACCTGGGTACTACTTCCCAATAAAAACTCCCATGACCCTAACACTTTGAAATTTACAAAGTTCTTTCCTCACAGTAATCCTATAGGGCAGGTAGTTTATTATGTTTCCCATTTTAAATCTTGGGAATCATGCTCCTCATGGTTCAGTGGCACATTCAGACATCCTGCAGCTACACAGAAAACAGTTAAGAAGTGTCAGAATCAGGATTCTAATCCAACGTTCTTGACTGTATGTCCAGAGATCTTTCTACTACAACATACTTTCAAGGCAAGCCCTTTATCAATCAGAATTTTTTTTTTATAAATTTGAAACAGTTCCCTATACATCATAGAAGTGAGACTTTTATCAGAAAAATGTGCTGCAAACATTTTTCTCATCAAACTGCTTCTCTTTTAATTTTAGCTGTACCAGTTTTATTTGTGCAAAATTTTTTCAGCTTTATGTAATAAAAATCATCCATTTTACCTAATGTAATCCCCTCTATCCCTTGTTTTGTCATGAATTCTTCCTCTATACATAGATTTGATTGGTAATTTCTTCCCTGATCCTCTATTTTGTTTGAAGCTTACTCATTTGGAGCTTAACTTGGTATATGGTATAAGATTTTGGTCAATATCTGGTATTTCCCAGACCTTTCCAGTCAATGTTTATCAAAAATCTTTTTTTAAACTCTAACAGTCTTCAGTGGTATTACATAGTTGTGAGTTATGGAATACTATGATCTCTGAAGCTGAGGATCACCCAAAGGGTAATGTAGAAATCACATGGTTGATGTGAACTGGCTTTCAAGTAGGAGAAGGGGCTGTGGAGAGCAAGAAAGAGATTAAAAGTGAGTTAAAAGTTCTCCTGGAACCAGCAGTTAGTACAGGTATAGAAGAAGACAATCTGTCCCTCATCATTTGGGCAAAGCTACCAGGTATGATTATGCTACCCCATTATGACCACAGTTAGAAACAGCACTTATCAGTTTCTGGACCCCAGAATTCAGGCTATTCTGATACCAATAAATAAGCTGTTCCTAATTTGCAGAACACAACTGAGGTCTTCACCACCTTCCCTTTGAAGTCCCACACATCTATGGAAAAATCATATCTGGGACAAGTATCTATATCTAAAATTCCAACAAGAAGAAAATGGAACCAAATTCAGGGCTAAAATCCAAAGTTGACAGGAAGCTGAAGAAGGCTGAGAGGGGAGGAGGTCCCCGGCAAAGAACACAACAGTGGTTGTCCAGGCTTCAAGTACTTGAAGCTACCATTGAACTCTATTTCTGAGGGAGGAGTCAGAGAGATCAGCACAGGAGGTTGACCTGAGAGTTCTGCTCACTGCTTTTTCTTTTTTTTCTTTTTCTTTTTAGGCAATTGGGGTCAAGTGACTCACTGCTTTTTCTAAGAGACTTCAGGGTCTCACTCTGACTGTCCTTTTGAAAGAAAGCATGGTATTTCAATGATGCCATCCAAAATATTTGTGAAAATTGTCATTGAGAATAAATTTAGTCATAGTAAAAAGTCATCTTCTGAAGATGAGCTGGGTTCTTGGGAACATGAAAAACTCTTAACTAAGTCCAATGTACAAGATGAGTGGTCAAGCTGGGAAAGAAATGACTGTAAAGCAGTAAAACTAATTTTCTTTTGTGGTTCTTATACTGTGGCTCTTTTATAGAGATAGAAAAAATAATAAAATTCATTTGGAAGAACAAAAGAGCAAGAATATCAAGGAAAAGTGTAAAGGAAAGAGGTTTAGCAGTATTAGATCTTAAACTATATTATAAGGCAGCAATAATTGATTGACTAGGAAATAGAAAGGTAGATTAGTGGAACAGAGTAGACATACAATCTATAGAAGCAAATGAATATAGTTTGACACGGGCAAAGACTTAAGTTTTTGGGATAAGAATTCATTATTTGGTAAAAATTGTTAGGAAAGCTGGCAAGCTGGAAGAAATTGGGCTTAGACCAACATCTTACACCATTTACCAAGATAAGGTCAAGATGGATACGTGACCTAGATATAAAGGGAGGTATTACAAGAAAATTTGAAGAATATGGAACATATTACTTATCAGATTTATGGATATAGAGAGTGTTGTGAGAAGTAAAATAAATAATTTTGATTACATTAAAAAGATTTTGTACAAATAAAGCAAATGTAGACAAGATTAGAAAGAAAGCAGAAAACTGGGAAAAATTTTATAGACAGTTCCTCAGATAAAGGTCTCATATCTCAAATATATAAAGAACTTTGCCAAATCTATAGGAATATGAGTCATTCCCCAGTTGATAAATGGTCAAAGGATATGGCAGTTTTCTGATGAAGAAATAAAAATAATTTATAGTAATATAAAAATGCTCTAAATCATTACTGATTAGAGAAGAACTGCACAACATTTGGTCTGCTTATGGCCTGGCCTGCAAAAGGATTTTGAGCAGCCTACTAAAGGATTTTGGGCAGCCCATGAAAAATGTAGAGGATGTAAAACAAGCCTGAACAACATACCGCCTGTTGGCTGTTTTGGTAGGCTGCAAGCAGCCCACGGGCCATATGTTGTGCTGGCCTGGTTTAGAAGAATGCAAATTAAAACAACCCTTGAGATATCATTTTACACCTGTCAGATTGGCTAAAATGATAGAAGAGAAAAGTGACAGATTTTGGAGGGGATGTGGAAAAACTGGGACCTTAATTCATTGTTGGTGGATCTGTGAGATGATCCAACCTTTTTGGAGAGATATGGAATTGTGCCCAGAGTTAATAAACTGCTTATACCCTTTGACCCAGCAACACCATTATTAAACCTGTTTCCCAAGATGATCAGGGAAAATGGAAAAGAATCTACGTGTTCTAAAATATTTATAGCAGCTCTTTTTGTGGTAGCAAAGAAGTGGAAATTGTGGGGATGCCCATCAATTGGGAGATGGCTAAACAAATTGTGGTACATGTTCATGTTGGAATATTACTCTCTTATAAGAAATAATGAGCTCGATGATTTTAGAAAAGCATGGAGAGACCTTCACAAAATAATGAAGAGTGAAATGAGCAGAATCAAGAGAACATTGTGTACAGTAACAACAGTATTGTTTTAAGAGTAACTTTGAGCAACCAAGTCATTCTGACTATTATAAATACTCAAGTTAACTTTAAAGAGACTATATAGGAAGGTGATGTTTGAATCCAGAAAGGAATACTACTGTGCTGTAGGAAATGATGAGCTGGTTGATTTAGAAAAATATGGAAAGACTTGGACTTATGAAGGAAGATGCTATCCACCTTCAGAGAAACAGATGACAAGTGGAAATAAGCATAGTATGGGTCTTACATATATGTATGTGTGTATATGTGTATATATGTGTATGTTTATATACATGTGTGTGTGTATAATTGTGGCCTTATTTAGGGTGGGAGGGGAGAGGAAGGGAGAAAACAAAGTTAAAAAGCGTACAGTAGAGAACAAAAGAAAACCAACAAGGAAGCAAAGAAAAGCTGGACAGCTTTGAAAACAATGTGTAATATTTATTATATAGGTTTCTTGAAAATGAAATTTTATTGTTTTATATTGAATCTTGTCTTATGGTTTGCTATGTAGATGGCAATCTTTTTTTTTCCTTTTCTCATTTTGTATGTAAATGTAAAATAATTTATTTTACCAAAAACTAATATTATTATTATTAGCTAACATTAGTATAGTACCTACTATGTGCCAGTTACTGTGCTAAGTACTTTTTATTAATATTATCTCATTTGGTCTTCATAACAACCCTGAGAGGAGCTGTTATTATCCCCATTTTACAGTTGAGGAAACTGAGACAAGCAGAAGTTGAGTGACTTGTCCAAGATCACATAGCTGTTAAGCCTCCGACCTCAGATTTTAACTCAGGCCCAGTGCTCTATCTACTCCACCACCTACATTCCCTGAGAAGAGGAATCCAAAAGTGCTTGGAGAAGTGGCACCATCAGTGGAATAAATGAATCTCCCTTTAGGGAACTAATAACACCAAGCACAATAACAACAACAATAGTTTAGATTTGCAACCTGTTAATGAACAGGCATATATTGAGTGCCTACTAAGTACCAGTTAGTGTGGTAGATGTTGGGGATAAAGTAACAAAAACTTAATATTCTTTGCCTTTAAGGAGATAACCTCTATCTAGAAAAGCATGGAGCAGCTAGGTGGTGCAGTGGATATAGCAGTGGCTCTGGAGTCGGGAGGACCTGAGTTCAGATCTGACCCCAGACACGTAACACTTATTAGCTGTGGGACACTGTCACTTAACCCCATTGCCTAGCCAAAAAAAGAAAAGAAAAGCATGTACTTGTAATGTGTATTTTTTTTGGACCAAACCTATGATTTTCATGTATAGGGAAATCTCAGCAGGAAAATCCATCCATCAATGCAGATCTTCTCTTACTCTACAATTTGTATACTGAGTTAAGTTATGCTGAATTAAGTGAGCAGAACCAGGAGAGCCCTGGGATGCTTAGAAGTTAGATGACTTTCCCCGGTTAGAGTCAGATGTAGGACCTGAACCTAGGCCTTCCTGACTCCACCATTCTACCTCTCTAATATTTGTGTGTATGCATAAGTAAAGAGCTAGGGACTGGACTTGTGTTTTCGTTGGCATAGGAATCACGTAGGTGATGAAATTCATTTTATTGCCACAGTTATTTATGATCTTATACAGTAGAATTACCTACACCGTTGAGAGGTTGAGTGATTTGTTCAGTATCATATAGCTAGCGTCAGTCAGTGAACCCATCTTCCCGGTGCCAAGGCCATCTCCTTATGCCTTACAGAAAGGCAATTGTGCCTCCCTATACTTACATACGTACAAAATAAATGTATAGTAATTTCATGAGTTAAGTACTAGCAGCTTGGTGATTGTACATCTTCTGTCATCCTAGGATTGGACTGGCTAACTTTGGATAGGCTCATCACCAGAATGTCCCTAAGGAATGCCTTTTTCAACAGCAACAATTCTCTAAGCCCACCTACTAAGTCCCCAAAGAAGCCTGCAATCTGTATTGGTGTATATATCTACACAGACAAAAATCACAAGTCTTTGTCATCTCGAAGTGGATAGAGTGCCAGCCCTGGAGACAGGAAGATTCAAATCTGGCCTCAGACTCTTATTAGTTGTGTGACCCTGGGCAAATCACTTAACCTTGTTTGCCTCAGTTTCCTTATCTGTAAAATGAGCCAGAGAAGGAAATGGCAAATCACCCTAGTATCTCTGCCAAGAAAACCCCAAAGGGAGTCACGAGAGTCAGACACAAGTGAAAAACTATTTATAAAAGAGTCTGTGTGTAAGTTTTGTATGTTACCTTGTTCTCATTCCAGAGAAACCTCTGGAAAGTCTAGACTTTAGTGACACAGACAATTTAGCAAAAATTTTATATTACTTGCACTCTTTGCCTGGCAAATTGCTTGAAGAATGTTATGGGGAATTGTCTTTGTCCATTTAGCAGTGCAGTTTCCCTGGGAAATCAAATGATAACATATTTCCCTTGACGGTGGAGATCCAGGGACTGGGTTTTTGCTGAGTTGCAAAGTGTTGTTTAGTTACCAAACCTCTGTTCTCTTTAGCAATATTGTTATTTGTATCACTGAAGGATAACTGAATGACGGCAGGACATCTGTCCTACTTGTGCCTGCTGTTTGACTTGGAGCAAATCACTTAGCCTTACTTTGCTGAACTTCCCTTTGCCTGAAAATGAAGATGAGTAATAGTAGTAACAGCAACAGCCACAACAATATTTGAATGAAGAATTAATTAACAAATTAACTCATAATCAGAGGATTTTGAGTATTGTGAGACAATTCTAAAGTATTTTGTGAATATTCTATAATTTTTTTTAAAAAACCTCTTATATTTTCATTTTATTATTGTACTTTACAGTTACAAAGAGTTATTCCCCTATCTCATTTCATTCTCATTACAGTGTTGTGAGGTACTTAGGGTTTGCGGCACAATGGATGGAGTATGGGGGTTGGAGTTGGGAAGATTTGAATTATTTTCCCCACTTAATAATATTTTATTTTTTCCAATTACATGCAAAGATTGTTTTCAACATTCACTTTTACAAGATTTTGAGTTCCAATTTTTTTCCTTCCCCCCACCCCCCTGCTGAAGATGGCATACAATTTGATCTAGGTTATACATGTATAATCATATGAAATATATTTCCACATTAGTCATATGAAAGAAGAATCATAACAAAAGGGAAAAACCATGAGAAAGGGAAAAAAAGAGAAAATAGTAGACTTCAATCTGTATTCAGATTTCATAATTCTTTCTCTGGATGTGGACAGCATTTTCCATCATGGGTTCCTTGGAATTGTCTTAGATTTTTACATTGCTGAGATGAGCTAAGTCTATCAAAGTTGGTCATGGCACGATGTTGCTGTTACTGTGTACAATGCTTTCCTGGTTCTGCTCACTTAACTCAGCATAAGTTTGTGCAAGTCTTTCCAGGTTTTTCTAAAATCCACCTGCTTATCATTTCTTATAGTATTCCATTACATTCATATACCATAAGTTGTTCAGCCATTCCTCAACTGATAGACATCCCTTCAATTTCTAATTCTTTGCCACCACAAAAAAGCTACCATTAAGTATTTTGTACGTGGAGGTCCTTTCCCCTTTTTTATGATCTCTTTGGGATACAGACCCAATAGTGCTATTGCTAGATCAAAGAGTATACAGTTTTATAGCCTTTTAGGCATAGTTCCAAATTACTCTCCTGAATGGTTGGATCAGTTCACAACTGCACCAACAATGTATTAGTGTTCCAATTTTCCCACATCTTCTCCAACATTTATCATTTTCCTTTTTTGTCATATTAGCCAATCTGATAGGTGTGCGTTGGTACCTCAGAGTTGTTTTAATTTGTATTTCTCTATTCAATAGTGATTTAGAGTGTTTCTTTTTTTATATGACTCTAGATAGCTTTAATTTCTTTATCTGAAAACTGCCTGTTCATATCCTTTGACCATTTATCAATTGGAGAATGACTTGTATTCTTATAAATTTGACTCAGTTCTGTATATATTTTAGAAATGAGGACTTTATCAGAGACCCTGGGTGTAAAAATTGTTCTACAGCTTTCTGCTTCCCTTCTAATCTTGGTTGCTTTGGCTTTGTTTGTGAAAAACTTTTTTGATTTATTGTAATCAAAATTATTCATTTTGCATTTCATAATGTTCTCTATCTCTTATTTAGTCATAAATTCAGGAAGACTTGAATTAAAATCCTGCCTTCATCGCTCACTGCTTGTGCGACCCTGGGCAAATCATTTGACTTCATTTTGCCTCAGTTTCCTTATCAGTAAATGAAGGTAATAATAACACCTATCCCTCAGGGTTGTTGTGAGAATCAAATAAGATAACATATGTAAGGTGATTTGCAAACTTTAAAGTGCTTTATAAATGCTAGTTGTTGTTATTATTATTATTCATTTTACAGAACTACCTGTCCCCTTTCACATGCTTTAAATCAGACAGGAAGGATAAGGTATATAGAATATATGCGACAAAACACTAAGTTGATCATCACCATTTTGGCTGTTTTTCTTCTTCGCAATTTTATCTACTGTACTAACTGTGTGACCTTGGATAAGACATTTTTACCTCTTTCGGCCTTAATTTTATCTTCTGTAAAATGGGGTAATAATATCTAATTCACAAAGCTGTTGTGAGGTCACTATCATGAGGATCAAATGATATGTGTGAAATGCTTTGCAAGCCTTAAAGCACTATATACATGTTAGCTATCATCATCATCATCACCCCACTCTAATTTGCTTCCCCTAGAAATGGCCTTCGCTTGAACTGTAGCCCCTGTCCTAGGGACACTTTTTTTTGTTTTGTTTTGTTAGGCAATCAGGGTTAAGTGACTTTCCCAGGGTCACACAGCTAGTAAGTATCAAATGTTTGGTCTGAGGCCTGATTTGAACTCAGGTCCTCCTGACTTCAGGGCCGGTGCTCTATCCACTGCCCCACCTAGCTGCCCCCTAGGAACACTCTTGATAACTTTATCGGAAGATCTTCATTTCCAACCTGAATAGAATTCCATCTAAACTCTGGATTTGGTTTCATTGACCTATTTGGAACATCTCAATTTCACCTACCTCCCATTTGGTTTTGATTATAGCTGTTACTTATTTGGTATGACTTTGGGCAAGTCTTCTGCCTTTTTGGGCATTAATTTTCTCATCTGTCAAAAAAAGGAATTGGATGAAAATATTTCTGAGATGCCTTCTAGTTCTCCCATTTTGTGAATTTGTTATCTTCTGGCAATAGCAGTCTGTCAACAATTAAACACTACTATGTGCCAAGTACCCACCTTTAACAGAACATAGACTGTGCCTGTTTTCCCCATTTAGTATGGCACTTTGATTGGCCTAGAATGCCTTCAGACAAATTGAACTCATTGGTAACCTATGCTGTGAATTTGCTGTGGGACAGGATGTGACTAAGGCCATATAAACATATCAATGGACTTGAACCAGGGCGTTGCCTATGTTTGGTGCTGCCATACTATTTTAGGGACAAGAAACCGGAAGTCAGCTCCACTGGTACTGTTCAGATCAGCCATTCTAGGCTCAGCCTAACCTAACATCTCATTACCACTCATTCCTCCACATTCTGGTGCCTGCTGAGGGTGTGGGCTCAGGAACAGTATGAGCCACGGTGCCAGACCAACAATAGTGAAGGTCCTCGTCCACTCAGTCACAGAGCTGGCAAGCAGCAAAACCATTATTCTGACACAGTGATGATTAAAGAAGATGAGAAGCAGAGTGACATGCCATGAGAGTCACTGCCATGGTCTCCTGCTCTCCATCCATGAGTCTTTCGTGTATGGTCTCATCCACCCACCTCTGACCGTTTGTCATCAGTTCTTTTGCTAATGCTCTCTTCCCACATGGAGCTGCACCCTATAGAATAGAACTCCAGAAATCATTCCCAGAATCTGGGGGAGTAAATCCACTCAGTTTTTAATCCAGTCTTCTCTGAGATTGAACTGTTCTAACTGATGATGGTTTTTCAATCACGTCTGATTCTTCATGATCCCATTTGGGGTTTTCTTGGCAATTTGCAATTTATTTCTCCAGTTCATTTTACAGATGAGAAAACTGAGGCAAACAGAGTTAAGTGACTTGCCCAGAGTCCCACAGCTAGTAACTGTCTGAGACTGGATTTGAACTCAGGTCTTCCTGATCCCAGGCCTGGCATTATATCCACTATAATATTGACATAATACTCTCAGTACAATAAGAACATATTTAAATAGGACTTTACTATTACTGTTACAAAACACTTCACCTATTTCATCCTGTTTTAACCTCATAGTAACACTGTATGGCAGGTATTACTATCCCCATCTTAAATATGAGAAAATTGATATTTAAAGAGGTTGTGACTTGTCCAAGGTCACATAGCTAGTAAAAAGCAAAACTTTGGTCCAAATCAAGTTCAACTGTAGCCAAGTCTAGTGATTTTATCAGAACAATTTGGATCAGAACTTCATATAATGTTTTCACCAAGTTAAAGAGGAAGATGATTCTATCAGAATCTATTCAGTACCCCTGTATATAATGGAGACAACACAAACACAAATAACATATAAGATGAAAATTCTAATTCTAATCCATATTGGGAATAGCTCAGAGATTGATAGGTAAAGCATTTATTAAGTGCTTACTATGTATCAGGCACTATGGTAAATGCTGAGGATGTAAATATAAATAAAAAAGACAGTCTTCACCCTCAAGGAGCTTATATTCTCACGGAGAAGACATTGCAGAAAGCTGGGGAGGAAGTAGGGAGAGAGGAGGATAACTATGGGGTTGGGGGGGAGGGGCAAGGGGCAAGGCTGCCAATGAGAAAGTAGAGAAGTCCAGTGAGTAAGGAGTGGAGGTACAGAGTGCCATGAGCATATCTTTTTGTGTGTGTGTGAGGCATTTGGGGTTAAGTGACTTGCCCAGGATCACCCAGGTAGTGAGTGTTATGTGTCTGAGGCCAGATTTGAACTCAGGTGCTCCTGACTCCAGGGCCAGTGCTCTATCCACTGTGCCACCTAGCTGCCCCCTATGAGTATGTCCTGATTACTTCATGGCCTGGGCCTGGGCCTGGGCTTGGGCTTGGGCTTGAGACTGATCAGCCAGAGACTGGCCTCAGGGGGATGGCATCTCTGCTGTGGAAAGCCATAGAAAAGCCTAAAGAATAAGAAATGGATCTGGGAGTGATTTAGAGCCTGAAGGGATCTTAGAGATAATATAGTTGGCCCCTCTCATTTTACAGATAAGGAATGTGAAGGTCCAAATTGTCAAGGAACTTGCCCAAAGGCACATAGTTAGTTAGTAGTTCAGAGGAATTTGAAACCGGGTCCTACAAATTCATTTTTCTGGTATACCTTATGCTAGAAGTTCAGGCCTGCAGTTGATTTTTTTATTGTGAGTAACTTTCTGAAAATTTATGGATGTGAGATGATAGAAAAGAAAGATACAAAGGAATCCAATTTATCTGTTAAAGAAGTTTTACCCCCTATCTCTGATGTAGAAGTTGTAACTGCAATTGGGCACAGGGTGTTTATGTAAGATAACAAATCAGCTGACTAAGGACCTGAGACTCAGCATCAAAGATGTGGGGATCCAATCTGGGAATAAAATACAAAAGTAGGAAAAACAGGACTGTCCAAACAAAATTGATAAAGTATAATCTGTTCCACAGAAGGCATTCACCAGGAAGACAATGAATACACTGCCACTAAATTGGCTCCAAAGCTTTGAAAACGCTCAGTACAAGTGGGAACATGGAGACTTTCAGAGGCTGACTTTCTCGAGAACTGTGAATGACGACCCTGAGTGGAGTCTCAAAGACACTAAAAGCGCTAATTTTATACATAATGTGATTTGTGATCATTGTGATACCAACACATTTTTCCTCATTATCATCATCATTCCAAATTTCTACCTGTTGAAATCTTTCTCGTCTTCCTAGGCCCACCTGAAGTGCCTCTTTCTTCTTGCAGTCCTCCCTGATCTGTCTACAAGGTGGAAGTCATTTTTGTCACCTCAAATTTTATTTGTCTAAAATTCTCTGCTCTAAAAAATTATTGATGTCTTTTATTTGGAAATCATGTCTATTTCCAAATATATCCATTTTTCTTCCTCTAACCAGAGATCCACACTTTGGAACAAAGATTTTAAAAGAGGGAAAGAGTAGTTCAGCAAAATTATTACATTACCTGAACCGTGTAATCCATGCAAATTTCCTCAACCTCCTTCATCTCTGTAAAGAAAGAGGAAGGTGAATTTTCTTTTTCTTCTCGTGCCAGGTTTGATCATTATAATTACATATTATCTATTTTCACTTTTTTGCTTTCTAATTTTTTGTAGTTCAATTATTCAATAAATATTAATTAAGCACCTATTATGTGCCAAGGCACTGTGCTAAATGTTGGGGATCTGAATAAGAAAAAAGATAACCTCTGCCCTCAAGGAGATTGCAATCTAGACAACTAACAAAAAGAAGCTGGAAATTGTGTATGTGTGTGTGTGTGTGTGTGTGTGTGTGTGTGTGTGTGTGTGTGTGTGTTGTGGGGGACATTACCAAAGTGTATCCCAGGTATGGGGACATCTTGTTCCATGACTTTGAAAACCAATTACAGCTTCTGTATATGGAAAGTGGAGCAGTCATTATGGATAAGGCTTTCCTAGTTCTACTACCTAATTTGGATTCCTGGCTCTGACTCATGGAGTAGTATAGACAAATCACTTTACCTCTCTGAGTCTGACCTTCTTCATATGTTGGTTTGGTTAGTTCTTGTCCGTTGTTCTCGAAGAGGACCAAAATGACATCACTTTGTTGGAGCCAAGGTACGGTGTATCCAACTGTGACCGATTAGACTAATATAAGCTTGGAAGGCTTTACCACAGGTTGGGCACAAATAGTCCACATGGACATTTGGTGTGGAGATGTCTCTAAATTTGTTCATCTTTTAGCTGTGTCCAACTCTTCATGACCCCATTTGGGGTTTTCTTGGCAGAGATACTGGAGTGGTTTTGTTATTTCCTTCTCCAGCGCATTTTACAGATGCGGAAACTGAGGCAAACTGAGTTAAGTGACTTGCCTAGGGTCACATAGCTAGTCAGTGTCTGAAGTCAGATTTGAATGAGGGAAGATGAGTCTTCTTGATTCTTAAGGCCAACACTATCCACTGCACCACCTAGCTGTCCCTCACATATAAAATAAGAATGCTTATGCTACCTGACTCACAGTGCTTTATAATACACCAGGTAATGTGAACCACAATTATTTTCATGCTTATTTCTGCACAGGCCCTTAATAGATTGTAAGTTTTTAAATATGACGAATTTTTATTGACATCAATTCAGTAAACTGTGCTAGGCAATGGGGATTCAAAGATGAAAAAAAATATCAAAATTCTTCCCTTAATGAGATTATAATCTATGCAGTGTTGGGGAACCTGTGGCCTCAAGGTTACATGTGGTCCCCTAGATCCTCAAGTGTAGCCTTTTGACTGAATCCAAACTTCATAGAACAAATCCCCTTAATAAAAAGATTCGTTCTGTAAAACTTGGATTCAGTCAGACAGCCACACCCAAGGAACTAGAAGGTTACCTGTAGTCTTAATGCCGCAGGTTTGCCACCCCTGGTCTATTGGAAGTGATGGGATGGAAATAAAATGCAACATATACACAGTTAAGTATAATGCAAGGTTTGATTGGGTTAAAGGAGAGCTAATCCAGACAGATCACTCTAGGAAAATTTGATGGGGAAGAGGATATTATAATCATGGAGATCTCAATAGATGGAGATCTTGATAGAGAATGATAACAAGGAAAGTGTATTTTGTAATAATTATGATAGGTACACACCTGATAGAAAAGAAAAACATGATATAGACCATGGAACAAGTTCTTTCAGGAATAGAATTATATTATTTAAGCTCCTATTGCATACAACGCTATATCAGGTGTCATGAGCAAATCAAGCTCATGTGCTCCTTTCTTGGTCAGGGGATACTGGCATGGAAGATGAGGCAGACATAAGTACAAAAAGAAAGGGAGAATGGAAAGATCATTGAATGAATGAGTTAATAATATTCCTAACTAAATTTGAAATAATTATTTGCAAGGTATGCACAGTGCTTTCTGTGTTTTATCTTATTTGATACGTTATATCTTAAGACCTCACATTCACATCTGGGCTATTGACAGAAAGGATCAATTGCCTGTTTGACCCATCCCATAGGATGGTCTGTAGACATCTCAATACAACTTTCATAACTGAGCTCACTACACCCATCACTTCATCTTCCTCTCTACTGCCTAAATTCCCACTTCCTCCAATCCTCTCATTTCCTGTAGAGGACAGCATCACCTGTCCAATCTGCATGGCTCATAGCCACAGAGAGAGCCTTGATTATTCTCTGTGCCTCGTCTTCAAGTCCCCATAGACAATCAGTTAAGTCCTGTTGCTTCTGCCTCCATGAGATTCCTGCTCTTCCCTGACTCCACTTCCATTGTCTTCACCTCATTTCCCTGAATTTGGTAATGAGCTTAGTTTCATATTATTTGTAGATTGTGGTCTGTTATTTAAGTATCTATATTTTTGATTCGTTTAGTCTATTATTTAACATGAGAGTGTTTAATCTACATTTCCATTTCAATAAATCACAATTAGTAAAGAAAAAAATACCTGCTGGCATATTCAAACTTGCAGTTTAAGAAGATGAGATAAGCAACAAAGCCTTTTGAATATTCATCAAATAAAACCTAAAATGTGAAGTGTCTTAATGAGAAATCTTGGCAAAGTAGGAAGAGCACTGAACTGAGAGACTGAAAACTTGGGTTAAAATTCCAATTCATCCATTAACTAATTGTGTGATCTTGAGCAAGTCTGGGTCTTACCTTGTCTGGGTCTCAGTTTGTTCAACTAAACAAGCATTTATTTGCTTATATCTAAATATTTATTAAGTATTAAACAATATCATATATTTATTTAAATATATACTTAAATAAATATTTAAATATTCATTTGCCTTTTATACAGAAACACTATGCTAGGTGCTGGAAGGGAAGGGGAGATATAGGAAAGCAAAAGGGGAAGGGAATATGCATTTTTGTGATGGAATACTATTGTGCTATGAGAAGTGATGAACAGGATGATTTCATAAAAACCTGGAAAGACTTACATGAACTGATATAAAATGAAATGAACAGAACCAGGACAGTACTGTACATAGTAATAGCGATATTGTATGATGATCAGCTGTGAGTTAGCGATTCTCAGCAATACAATGATCCAAAACAATTCCAAAGGACTCAAGATGAAAAATGCTATCCACTTCCAGATAAAGAACTGATGGAGTCTGAATACAAATTGAAGAACACTATTTTTAATACTATTTTTATTTATTTATTTTATAAATAAATAAATAGTATTTAATAAATAGTAATAGTGTTTATAAATAAATAAATAATATTTAATACTATTTCTATTTATTTTGTCCATACTTTTTGTTTTTCTTGGCTTGTGTATTCTTTCACAACTAGCACAGAAATATGTTTTGCATGATGGTGCATGTATTACCTTTATCAAATTGCTTACTGTCTCAGGGACGGGGGAGGAGAGAGAGGTAGGGAGTGAATTTGGAACTCAGAATTTAAAAAAAAATTAAAAAATTAAAATTATTTTTACATGTAATTGGCAATAAAAATAAAATATTATTAAAAATGGATTCTACAGAGTAACATCATGTCCATCCTTTGTGGACAAGATTACTAGGGTGGTAGGTAATGGAAATGCTGTCAATGCAATTTACAATTTACCTAGATTTTTATCAGGGCCTTTGACAAAGTTTCATGGTTTTCTTGTGGACGGATAGAGAACTGTGGACTCAGTACTTCTCATTACATAAATGAAGGGAAGTAATAGATGTGAGAGATATTACAGAGGCAGAATCTGTAAGACTTGGGAACATTGAACATGGTGTAGGGGTTTAGGGGAGAGAAGCACTAAGAAAAACTCCAAGGTTACAAACCTGGGTAACTGGGAAAACAGTGATACTTGTAATAGCAATAGGGAAGTTTGTAGGAGTTGCAGGTTTAGGAGGGAAGATGATATGCTTGGGAGTTTTGTTGTCATTCAGTCCTTTTTCAGCTGTGTGTGACTCTTCATGACCCCATTTGGTGTTATCTTGGTAAAGATACTGGAGCAGTTTGCTATTTCCTTTTCTAGATCATTTTATAGATGAGGAAACTGAGGCAAACAGAGTCAAGGGACTTGACCAGGGTCACACAGCTAATAAATGTCTGGGGCCAGATTTGAACTCAGAAAGATGAGTTTTCATGTCTCCAGGCCCGACACTCTACCCACTGTACCACCTAGCAGTCCTGTCCTTTTGTGCACTTGAATCTCAGGTGCTGATAAGATATCCATTTGGAGATAAGGTCAAAGAAGTGATGGGAGGAGAGGTAAGGATTGGGGGAATGGTGGTGATACTGAGGATTAAAAATAGATTTAGGAAGAGAGGAGAGGAGGGAAAATTGGAAAAATAGGAGATTCTGATCAAAGGAGAATTTCATTGTTCATGATCTTGTGAGTGACAGTTTTGGGCAGATTGTGAGGTTAATCATGTCTTTGAGTGTCTAAAGTAGAGAATAGGTGTCTGCTGTGGGAGTTAAGGAAATTGATGAAATAAGAGGTCAACATTTCAAGGACACATCAGTCTGGGTATTGAAATTTTCATGTATGAGAACTGGGTGTGGCACAGAGTAGAAAAGTAGATAGTGAAGTCTTGAGATAGGAGAGTGACTTAGAGGCCAGTTTATGACAGAAATAAGGATCTGTACAGGGAGATAGAAATGAAAGGAGAGAACCTTAAAGGAGAGGTTAGTGGGTGGTGGTGGTGGTGGCAGGAGCTTATCTGGAAGTGGCAATGGGGAGCAAGGATTAGATTAACTCTTCCACCTGGTCTCCTATATAATAATGGGCAGGGTCTCATGTATGCTGAGGGGCAGAAGAGGGGCATATCATTGCAGGGAGGAATAGCTTGGTGATGAAGTGTCTTCCAGAGAGCCAATTCATGAGCACAAAGAGATGGGAAAAGAGTCAAGAAGAACTCTGAGAGGAAGGAGTGTTTATTAAGCATAACAGGATTTCTAGAGGATATAATGGAAAGGGAGAGCAGAGGAGAAAAGAGATTGGATGTGGGTAGGGCTGAGTTGAACAGAGATGAGAGTGAGGTGGAAGGGAACAGGGAAAGGAGGTTTTTGCTTCTACAGGTGATGATTCTAGATCACAGGAATTTGGAGGTAGCACCACATATGGCAGTTGGGAGCACCTAGCAACTAGGAGACTTCCAATCCCTGAAAGAGGTTGCCATAACACTCTAGACATCATCTACCAAGGCAGAGGAAAGTTGGTTAATCATCTATAATCTTGGGACGTATCTATAAAAAGAAATGATTAGTTTAGACTATCTCAAAGATTCCTTCTACGATTAGCATTCTATGTTCTAAGGTCCCTTCCAGCCTTAGTACTCCTTGTTCTAAGGTTCTTTCTAGCTCTGGTATCCTATATTCTAAGGCTCTACCATTTTATATTCTGTGTTCTAAAATCCCTTCCAGGACTGATATTCTATGTTTTAAGCTACAGAGGCAGCTGATGGCACAGTGGATAGAGTAATGGACCTAGAGTTAGGAAGACCTGAGTTCAAATGCAGCCTCAGACATACTTAGGAGCTATTTGACACTTGGCAAAATTACTTAACCTCTGTTTGCCTCAGATACCTCAACTATAAAATGAGGATAATAATAGTACCTATCTCACTATGTGATTCATGAGAATCAAATAATATTTGTAAAAGAGATTAGCACAGTGTCCATCACATAGTAGGTATAATATAAATGTTTATTCCCACTACCAGGTCTCTTTCAGCTCTGACATTGTATGTTCTAAATTCCCTTCCAGTCCTAACATTCTAGGTTTTATTATCCAAAACCTCTTCTAGCACTATCCTTCTGCGCTCTTGAGCCTTCCAGCTCTCATATTACTTGATTCTATTAGAATTCTCAGTGTGAAATTTAAAAAGAAATCTCTCATTATTTTGTGTTATTGTATTTATCATAAAAATGTGAGTATCTTCTACCTCTTATTATGTTGCAGCTAAGCATATGCCATATATGAGGAGAAACTTTCAATTAAAAAAATTCTCAACCCATAGATTAAGCAAAAATATTGTGAGTTCCCTTGAGCATAGCAGCGGGTAGGGTGCTTAACATTTCAACACAGTTTTCCACAGTATTGATAAGTTAACTTGAAATCTCCTCTTAGAAGCTCACATTGGTCATTCTCAAAGAAGGAGTTTGTGAATGAATCACTGCTAAAACAGGAAATCCAAGGGTGCAAGTGACGTACATGGCTGAGACTTGTAGGTCTGAGTGGGTGGGTTTTCAATGTCCAATTTAGAGAATCCAGCTCCAGAGCTTACATTTTCATCAATATTTACAGATGAGTGTGAAATGATTATGGGCTTCTATCACCTGCAGTTATTAGAGCTCTCTATTGGGCTAATTCAGAATTCAGTTGGAGGCTTGTGGAGTTAGTTATTTATTTGAGTCAATTCCTGCCCTATCCGGCATTTTTCTGAAATGACTAGATGTAGTTCACAATTTTTTACAGAATGTAAGATCTTGAAATAACTTTAGAAATCAGCATGGTGTTGTGGGAAAAGCCCTGGGCTTAGAAATAACAGTCAGGAGGTGGCAGGAATTCCAGAGCTGACAGTTGTTCTATGACCACGACAAAGTCACTTCTCTTTGTTACAGATGAGATTTCTCATCTGTAAAATGGGAATATTTATAACACTTGCAATTGTAGGATTGTTATAGGGAAAAGTACTCTACAAAGCTCAGAGTTATGTTGTCAGATCTCATCTAGATTACCCATTCCACTCTTCTATGTTCTAAAGTATTTTACAACTCTAAGATTTCATTCTAGAAACGTAAGTTACCATCTTGTCCAAGATCATAAAATCACAGACTCTGAATTAGAAAAGAGCTCAAAGGATATTTAATCCAACCTATGTCTGAAGGGGAATCCACTTGGCAACATTCTTGTTAATTGATTACTCATCCTTTGCTTAGTAACATTGATTGAGGGGAAATCTAATAATAATAAGAAGAAGGGGTAGCATTTTTAGAGCACTTTAAGATTTGGAAAACACTTTACATATATTATCTGATTTAAGCCTCACAACAACTCTGTGAAATAGGTGCTATTATTATTCCCATTTTACAGATGTAGAAACTGAGGCTCACATAAGAGTAAGTACCTGATACAGAATTTGAACACAAGCTTCCTTGACTCCAAGTCCACGACCCTAAGACTAGGATATCTAGTTGCTACTAGCAGCTCATTTCAATTTTGAACAGCTCTAATTGCTGTTCCTTCAGGATGATAATACCTAGAGAGTTCATGACATCTTCAAGGGCACATTGATAATTGTGGCACTGACAAGATTAGAACACAGATCTTCTGTGTACATTACAGTGTGGTGTACTGATACAAAACAGAACATATAAGGAATGGAAGGATATATGCAAACAAAGGAGAACAAAGGTGTAGTCTCAGTTCTGCTACTAAATATCTGTATGACTCTTAAAAAATCACTTCCTCTCTAGTGACCTCATGCTCCTCATCTGTAAAATAAGAGAGTTGCTTGGACTAGATGAGTTCTAAGTCCACTTTCAGTGCTAAAATACTAGGACTTGGTTAAAAATAGTATTAATAATGATAGTAGCTAACACATAGTGTTTTAAGGGTTGCAAAATGCTTCACAAATTTTACCTTATTTTATCCACATAGTAATCCAGGGAGGTAGATGCTATTATCCCCATTTGATAGATGAGGAAACTGAGCTGGGGAGAAGTTAAGTGACTTGCTTAGGGTCACACAGTTCGTCTCCGAGGCCAGTTTGGAACTAGGGTCTTCATGATTCCAGGTGAAGCACTCTTATACTATGTTATCCAGCTGCCTAATTCCTATAGCACTTCAAGCTTTATAAAACATTTTTCTCACAGTAACTCTCTGAGATTCATTGAGGTGTAAGTGTGATCATTCCCATTTTATGGATGAGGAAACTGGGGCTCATAAAAGATTAAATAATTTTCCCACAATCACACAGTTAGGATTTGGACACATGCTTTCTCATTTGGAGTCCAGTGCTTAGGAAACAGTCCATTTAAAAAGTGAAGTAGATAGGATTTCCCAAGTGTCTATGATGAGCTGATAACAATAGTCAAGCACTGAATGTCCCTAATTTCAGCAGTTAAGGTCAAAAGAGAAACATGTTTGATTATGAAACTTTCATTTTGTGATGAGAAAGCACACAAATGAATTTCACGTAAGACATTCTTCTTAAAACTAAAGTTCAACAGAAATTCATTGTGTGACTGTGTGTGTGTCTATCTTTGTATAAATGACTTTGAATACGACACTGAAAAATAACTTCAAAGGTTTATTGATTTTACCATTAAGAGGCAAAACCCTAATTTTCCTTTGCTCTGGCCCGACCATGTGAATTAGGCTCAGTTCTGGATACAAATGACTGTAATAAGGTCTGTGGAAAAACTCAAAAGTATCACGTAAAGAATATTAGAAGGACATGGAAATCTTTAAGCTGTAAGAGGAAAAATCTACCATTCAAAACAATCACTCTCAATATTTTTGAAGAGTTAAAATAGTATTATAAATTTATAATAGGTTTAGAACTGGACGCAACTTTAGAGGACATCACTTCCAACCCTCTCATTTTACAGATGCAGAGACTGAGGCACAGAGAGATTATGTCCAGGTTTACATAGTTAATGTCTGAGGAAAGATTTGAACCTAGGTCTTTCTTACTCAAAGCCTAGCTCTAAGCATAATGCCTAGGCTTAATAAATGCTAGTCGACTATTGTCGATCAGTTATTTCAGTTGTGTCTAACTCATCGTGACTTCATTTGGGGCTTTCTTGGCAAAGACACTGGAGTGGTTTGCATTCCTTTCTCCAGCTCATTTTATAGATGAAGAAACTGAGGCAAATAAGGTTAAGTAACTGGCCTAGGGTCACACAGCTAGTAAGTATCTAAGGCAGAATTTGAACTGAGGTCTTCCTGACTCCAGCTCCCATATACTACTGCACCACCTAGTTGCCACTATTTGACTGATTGAGCCCTATTTCCTATGCCAGGCTGCCTTTCCAAGTAGAATCAATCAATTGATAAATCAACCCATGAGCATTTTTTAAATACATATAAGCCAGGCCTTGTGCTTGGTGCTTGGGATGCAGAGACCAATAAGCATTTGTCACATGCCTAAGTCATACTCAATGCTAGGTTTCAAAAGTGAAACAGTCCCTGCCTTCAGGGAGGTTATACTCTATCAGGAGACAGCATGTGCATATATAAGTGTCACAGAAATGGATACATGATGGTTTGTGGGAAGAAGACTCAAGTCTTTGGGAACATGAAGAAAAACTTCACGTAGAAGGTCCTGCTTGAACTGGATCTCGAAGGAAACCTTAATAACAGTGCTTTTATACAGTGTCCCAAAAGTCTGAATGCAGTTTGAACCTTTAATAGCTTTCAGTTTCAGACTTCAAACTGAACTCAGACTTTTGGGTAATTTGTATAGTGATTTAAGATTCTCAGAGCACTTTGTATAGGTTATCTTGTGGGTTTGAAGATGAGGGCCAGCCAGGGCAAAGACATGGAGATGGGAAATGGATGTCATGTGCAAGGAAAAATAAGAAGACCATTTTGGCTGGCTCAGCGAGTATGTGAAGGGGAATAATGTAAAATAAGCTTGGAAAGACAGATGGGAAACAGGTTGAGAAAGACTTTAAATGGTGAACAGAGGACAGAAATGAAGCAGTCCCCGCCCTCATAGAGCTTACATTTTGCAAGGGGAAACAACATATAAGTACACATATAAGGGCATATGAAATGCATATAGAGTAAATAAAAAGTAGTTTGGGAGGAGGGGCAGCGGCACTTGAGCTGAAATTTGAAGGGAGCTAAGGGGCAGGTAGGTGGCACAGGGGACAGAGAGCCAGGTCTGGAGTCAAGAAGATTCCTTTTTCTGAGTTCAAATCTGGTCTCAGACAATAGCTATGTAACCTTGGGCAAGTCACTTAACCCTGTTTGACTCAGTTTCCTCATCTGTAAAATGAGTTGGAGGAGGAAATGGCAAACCATTCCACTATCTTTGACAAGAAAACCCCAAATAGGGTCATGAAGAGTTGGACATGACTGAAATGACTGAACAACAACAAGGACTTTGAGAGAGGTGAGACTACTTCTGATAGCGTCAAGAAGGTAAGATCAGGATGAATGGGTAGAAGTAACAAAGAGGCAGATTTATCTACAACAGTCTGAAAATGAATTGCCTTGGGACATTTGTGAGTTTCTCATCCTTGGGGCAGTTCAAGGAGAGATTAGATGACCCCTCTTGGTGACAATGCAGAGGTGATTAATGCTTCAGGAAGAGACTGAATTAGATGGCTGCTCAGGTCCCTTTGAACTTTAATTATCTATGAGATTTTGACTATGAAATACACATATGCCATGCCTTCATTAAAAGCTCTTTTCAGTGTACATATTCATTTGGTAATGCTTTAATATTTAATCCAGATATTTGATGTCTAAATATTATTTTTCTAGTTTCTGATCTCTGTCCCCATGTTATAGAAAGTATAAATTTCAGATAAGTCACATGTAAAGCTTTTGGCAGTGTTTATTGAGAATGTAGCTGATGGAGAAAATAATCAAATCATCTGCTATATATGACTGACTATAAAACTATGATAGAGTGATTTAACAAGATTGCTTTGTTATTTCAGGTTTGAGCCTTAGGATGGATGTGTGTTATGACTGAAGACATGAGTTGTTCTCTGCAGGGAAGAATAATTAGCAAATTTGTGAATCAGAAGTCTGTTTATAATCTATAATGAGGACTAATCATATTAGCTTTTATAGGACCCTGTGCTTTCATTGTGTATTTCATCATGTGAAAAATAGCCAATGAGTCTGGTGTGAGACTTAGGGAATTCAAATACACCTATAAAATTTAATTTACATTAATTCACAGATAGACATTAAAAACCCCAATGAATATAGAACTGCTAAAACCAAATAAATGATTAGAGTTGACCATTGAAATATAAACAATACCTAATTAATCAATTGATGAATTCATTAGCTTTTACTTTCAGGCATGAGCCCTCTTTAGTCTTTAGTCAGGAACATAAATAGGTAAAATATTTCATCTAGGAGTAATTAGTCTGCTTTGAGCTATGCAACAAGAGTCCGTAACGCTCTGTGTGTGTGTGTGTGTGTGTGTGTGTGTGTGTGTGTGTGTGTGTATGTGTGATGGACCACTTTGGCAGGCTGTAGAACCCTTTGGATTCCTTCCTTCTCAGGATAATGTTTTGATTGCCTAAATTCATTATTGAAGGATATGATAAATTTCAATTAGAGTTAAGATGTAATTTTTTCCCAACCGTATACATAGACTCTATGAAAACCTACCCATGGACCTTTTGTGTCTAGTTTAAGAACCCCTGTGATAGAAGTTTTAGTGGAATACAATCTAAATAGGAATAAATTGTGTCATATTACAGCAAAAAAGTTAATATATACCTAGGCTTCATTTAGTGAAGGCAGCATGGCATAATGGAGAGAGAACTCACCTTAAGAATGATAAAAATTCCACTTCTAATGCACACTGGCTCTGCAACCCCGGGAAATTCACTATACTCTCAGTGCCTCAGGAAACTAAATCTCTGAGACATAGTTGCTGACCAGTTGCTGACCAGTTGCTGATCTAAATTGGTAGAGCTTCCTTCACTTGGATCTCCCTGCAACAGTGAAATACACAGGTCCAAACTGTTCCTCACACTTCTCCCCTACCATAGTGACAGAGATTAAAGAGGTCTACCCTGATCAGACAACATCTCTCGTATTTGTTAAATTTTGGGCATCGTATTTTAGTAAAGATATTGATGAGCTGAAAGGAAAAAACCTAGTTGTTTGAGGGCCTTGAGATCATGCCATATACATAGTCATGGAAGGAACTGGGAAAGTTTAGCCTGGAGAAGAGGAGACTTAAGGACAACATGAAACCTATCTTCAATAATGTGAAGGGCTGGAACAGAAAGAGTTATTGGGCCTGCTCTGCATCATCCCAGAAGGCAGAACTAGGAGCAATGTGTGAAAGTTGTAAAGAGACAAATTAAATTTGGTGTAGGAAACCTTCCTAAAGCTTATAGCCATCTCCAAATGGGATGGACTGCCTTGGCAAGAAGTGAGTTTCCTGTCTTTGAAGGTCTTACAGCAAAGACCTGACAACCACTTTTAAGACTTGGTATAGAGGGGGATTCTTGTTCAGATAGAGGTTGGATTAGGTGACCTCTAAAATCCTTTCCAACTTTGAGAAATCTTGTGATTCTGTGACTTGCCCAAAGTCACACAGATAATAAGCGATGAAGCTTGAGCCTCAAACAGAACACTTTCAAGGGCTCTTTAAATTGCATTTGATTGTTTATATTCGTAAGACGATTATTCAATCAGAGAAGATTCACCTGGCTTTCCTATTGTCTAGGTACTCTTAGTTCATTAAGAAATTATCAGTTCTGGGTTTCAATTGGTGATGTTAAAATAGAGCCTGAAGGCTCTACACAATATGAGTGAACTACATGTGGGACCATAGTATCATGGAATATTAGATCTGGAATTGACCTTATGCCATAAAGTATAGAATATTAGGTTTGGAAGAGACCTTAGAACATAGACTATCAGAGGTGGAGCCTCACCTTCACCTCCAGTATAGGAGAAGGAGCAAGCATTTATAAAATGGCTGCTGTGTGTCAGGCACTGTGCTGGGTGCTTTACAAATATTATCTCATTTGGTCCTCACAACAACCATGTGAAGTAATTGTTCTCTTTATCTCCATTTCTCAAGAAACAGGCAAACGGGTTAAATGACTTGCCCACAATCACACATATAGCAAGTGTCTGAGACTGCATGTGAAGCCAAATCTTCTGGATTCCAAGCCTAGCACTCTATACATTATACCACCTAGGAATCAGAATGCAAAATGTTAGTTTTAGGAGAGACTCTAGAAAATAGTTTATTAGAGAAGGCACCACCACCCTTCCCCTGCCCACCCCCCCCCAAAATAGAACTTTAAATATTAAAACTGTAAGAGTCCCAGTTTCTTCAACTGTTGGAGTTTGACATTATCCCAAGGCCCTCAAATGACTGTTTTTTTTCCTCTGGATACTCTCCAGCTTATTCTAAAAGGTGGTGCCTAGAGCTCAACCAAAGACAGTAGATGTCTGATCAACATGGAACATAGAATGTTAGAGTTGAAAAGGATCCTAGAATATAGAACATAGAATGTTAGAGCTGAAAGAACCTTAGATCATATAATATTGAACATTGGAATTAGAATGTATTTTAGAATAGAGAATGTCTGAGATAGATGGGACCTACCACCGAAGAAAATCAGAGTTGCAAGGGACCTTAGAGCATGAAATGTTAGAGATGGAAAAAATCTTAGGGCACAGAAATGTACAGTAAGTAGTGACATTAGAACACAGAATGTTAGAAGCAAGAGATATTAGAAATTATCTTGTCCAAATTTCATTTTACAGATGAGGAAACTAAGACTAAGAGAAAGAGACTTACCTAATACCTTGGCTCTGGAAAAGCCCTTGACTGGAGTCCAGAAACAACTTCAGTAAAAACAAAGTCCATGGTATGGGATCTACAAACAAAGTTCCAGCCATTGGGCTCTACTCTGAAAAGACAAAGACAATATTGAAACATTCTCTGCTTTTGAAGTAGGACTTAGCTCAAACTCTAACTCCTCTATGAAGCCTTTCACATCCTCTCAGGTTAGCTGCTATTGCCCCCTCCAAAAAAAAAAAAAACTCAACAAATTTTTGCTTTATTTTGGATCTATTTGGTATCTATACCAGTACATATACCATTAGACACCCCACCTCCACCTCCAATAGAATGTGAACTTCTTGAGGACAAGGACTATTTCATTTTTTGAATACCTAACCCTAAAAAGTGCCTTGCCCAGAGTAGTTGCTTATTAAATATTGATTGATGGATTGATTGAAGAAGTTTATATTATACTGGGGTGAAAGACTCTCTTCATAGATAAGTAGCTACAAAATATATTTAAGACAAACACCATTGGCAGATTGGTATTCTCTTCATCCCATATACTTCAACAAGCTAATCAAATAAGCTACAGCAGAGGAAAAGTGTTAACATGGACTTTGTTTATCAAAGAAACTCTTTCCTTTCCTTTGCAAAGATACTCCTGATTCCCTCTTAGGTCCTGAGTGTATGGTTGCTCACTTTTTCCTTATATTTTCTGTCAAAGTTAAAAGAGACTCTTGAAATGGAGTAATTTCTATTCTCTTCAGGCATCTCACCAAGGCAATTTGTTCCTATTCTAATTTTCTATCTCCCTGCTCTAGACCAAAGATTTCAAGTGTTTTTTCCAAGGGAAAAAAGGAGCCCTCCTCCCTTCTTTTCTGGGTCAGTGGACTGTTTAATAAGATTTCAGTTTCATCATTATCATTATAATGGAAACGGTATCAATTGTGTCAGCTCACTGTGTGGTGAAGAGATCAGTAGTTGGAAGTGGTTTCCATCTCACTAAATGAATCTAAGCCCTTCTTCTCTGTAATACATATGCATTTCTTAGTCAAGTTCAGATTTATTTTGAAAGAGTTTCATACTTTAGAATGTTCTGGACATCATATTCTCACTGCAGGCAATCTATAATACTGGAGACAGTCTTCCTAGTGAGTCAAATGATGATTGAGAGGCAGTGTAAGGTAATGGATAGTGGTAGATTTGGACTCAGGAAGGTCTGGGTTCAAATCCCATTTATGCCACTTACTATCTAAGTGACCATGGCCATGTCACTTAACCTCTTGTCGTCTCAATATCTTCATCTATAAAATGAGAACATTGGGTTAGGTATCCTCTAAAGGCTCTTTGAGCTTTAAATCTGTGATCTGGTGATGGGAGCTGTGCCAGAAAATTGTAGGCACCTGGTCCTAAGATGTGTCTGGGAAGTTAATATTTCACTGGATGGGCTGGCCTATGCCAAAGCGATGAGTTGAATTCACAGAATTGGGAGCAGTCACCGGTCAAAGGTTAAAGTCAGCCAGCGCAAAGGCAAGGCTGGCAGCTGTTTGGAGGTCTTCAAATGAGAAGGGGAAATGTTCAGTTCAGATAAAAGTTGAGGAATGGTTATCACATGTTATTAATACTATTGTTGTTTTCTTATTATTAACATTGTAGAAAGTCCTATGTACATAGTGCTTTATGTGTGTTCTGTTGACATCAAGGTAGTAACTTTGGCACAAATGACTTTAGCACCCAAACGCTTGTGGTTCAAGATTGCCACCTAAGCTTTGCCACAAACTAGCTTTGAAAAACTACTTCACCTCTCTGTGTCTTCATTTGTTAAATCTATGATCAGAAATGATCTCTAAAAACTCTCCTATTCTAGCGCTTGATACTCCATATTCCAAAGTCCCTCCCAGGACCAGTATTCTATGTTCTATGTTCTGCAGATGTTTATACCTCTAATATCCTCTTTTCTACCTTCTCAGGGTCCTTCTGACTCTAAAAACATGCATAACAGTTTGTCATTAAATGAACCAATTTTGCACGAGTTTTTTTTTTTTTATCACTTGTCATACTGAATGGTTTCTGCACAATTGATTGTGTTGGTCAGGCAGTCAATTTGATCCAGTCATTAAGAAGACCACAGGCAACATTTTCCAAGAGAGCATTCTCTATCATACAGAGAGAGCTCCTGTTTTCCAAATATCAAGCAAAGGCCAAAGTCACCTGAAATGGAATGATTTGTGAGCTTGGGTTAAGTGCTGCTGTTTGCTATGAATCTAACATGATCAAAATGAACAGCATTTGAGCAATCAGAGGATGGAATTACAGCATATCATGACTCTCATTATTACCACAGGGGTTCATCTTTTCCAGTCATGATGAATATTTGGTGAATGCAAAAAAAATAAGACTTCTCTGTCCAATTCATAGGGAACTTTCTATTCCTAGAAGTTACTAGAACTAATGTAGTCAGAAAAGTGCAGAATTTGGGGGTTGTGACAAAATATAGAGATCATCTATTTCAACTCCTTTATTGTACAGAAGGAGAAACTGTCACTCTGAGTCTACCTAAGGTAAGGGAAATAATCAGGGGGAGCCAGAAAATTTAGACTGGTGTATGTTATAGGCTGTCCCATGTAATAGAATGGAAGCTTCTTGAGGGAAAGAACTGTTCCCTTGATGTCTTTATATCCCCATTCACTCTACTCACCCCAAAAGATTGCTGAATTGAATTGAAGAAAAGATAAGGAGAGATCCAGGTGAGTGAAATGATGCAACAGTGTGTTAGAGTAAGCTTGTACCATTGAAAGCCAACAGTTCAATTTTCAGTGTGAGCGTTTACCCCACAGGAATAAGAAAACACTACAAATAAGGGTTTGATTTATTTTGTCAATTGTGTAGACTTAAGAAAGTGATTCCCCCCAACCCCTGCCACTCTTCTCCTCTATAGGAAATCTCTCCTAGTTTCTTTAACCTATACTTACATGACGTACTCATGACCCTTCATCATTCTTGTTGATTTCCCCTGGAAAACAAAGATGACAACAGCGACAACAGCAACAGCAGCAGCAGCAGCACTGATTTACATCTTAAAGTTTGCAAAGCACTTTACAAATATTATCTCATATAAGCCTAACAACGATAGTGGGAGAAAAGTATTAGTATCCCCATTTTAGAGATAAGGAAACTGAAACAGATAGAAATTAAATGACTTGTCCAGAATCACACAGTTAGTAAGTGTTTGGGGCCAGCTTTGAACTCACGTTTTCCTGACTCAGGGTCTAGCACTTTATCCACTATACCACCTAGCTGTTTTTAGTCATCCTATGACCTTCATAAGATGTGATTCTCATATTTGTACAAAGTGTACCAGGTATGCTCTGACCAGGACAGAGTACAGCAGAACTATCGTATTAGTCACGGATATTATGTCTTTCACAATGCAGCCCCAGAGTGTATTCTATTCTTGGCTTTCATATCATTCTGCTGACTCATATTGTGGTCCAATAAGACCCCCAAGTCTTTTCTGTATGAACTTTCTAGCCATTCCTTCCCCATATTGGTCATGTGATGTTGATATTTTTAAACCAAGTGTAAGACTTTGCTTTTATGACTATTAAATTTCATCTTATAAGACCAAATATTCTAACCTCAAGCTCTTTCTGGATCTCGTCTCTCATCCAGTGTGTTAGGTAAACCTACTAGATTTGTGTCATCTGAATATTGACAGCATGTTCTTTACCACTTTATCCAAGTCTTTGATAAAAACTGTTAACTCATAATCAAACAGGGACTCTACTGGAGCCTTCCTTCCAGAGTTAGAAAAAGCCTCAGAAATCATGTAGTCCAGTTTTTAGGCCTATAAGATCCTTAACAAGGTGTCATCCAGCTTTCACTGGTAGACCTGTCATGCAGGTCTCTTGACTACCTCTTGACGCAGCCTATTTCATTTTTGGACAGCTCTCACTATTAAGAAATTGTTTCTCACATGGAGCTGAAATCCACCTCTTGGAAATATATACCTGCAGTTCTACTCTCTGGAATAGAGCACAACTAATCTAATCTCTTTTTTCAAGTGACAAACCTTCAAATACTGGAACACAGCTTTCATGTGCCTTCTAAGTCTTATCTTCTCCAAGACAAACAACCCCAGTCCTTTCTGTCAATTCATGTGTGAGACTGACACCAATTCTGTCAGCATCCTGGTTGCCTAGTTGGACATGCTCCAACTTTTCATAGTTCTTCCTAAAATGGCAGACAGAGCTAGCTAATGTAATCCAGATGTGCTGTGACCTCCATCATTCAGTCACTTTTCATGTCCTGTTAATATACCTTGGAAATATGTCTTAAATCTCACCATTTCTTTTCACTCCCATAAGCATGCAAGGAATAGAGAGGGAACATTCCCATTGGCCCTTCTAATCACCTTCCCTCTCAGGGCAAAGGTCAATGGGAACATATTGCCCACCCCAGGGTTTAAGGGTACATGTAAACCACCATATCTTTGCTTTTAATTGCCATTATTTACTTCAGACTTAGCTCTTCTCACATCAACTATTGTAGTAGCTTCCTGAATAGTCTCTCTACCTTTAATCTCTTCTTTCTCTAACCATCTGTCAAAAACCTCTATGTATTTCCTTTCCTTTGCTTCTTTACTCCTGTGTCTGAGGAAGAGGTAGTCCTTCTTTCCAAGACCAACTCCTCTACCTATGCCTGAGATACCATCTTCAAACATATTCTTCCCCACTGATCATTCTTTTTCTCTGCTTCCCTACAAAAATGATCAAGTGCTGATTACTTTTATAAAACACTCACTTGATCGATCTATCCATCCAAGACTGGAAACTGGACTGGCCCTGGGGTCTGAGGACTTGGAGGTCAAATTCTGTCTCTCACAATTAGTACCTATGTGACCTTGGGCAAATCACTTTAGCTCTCTAGGCCTCAGTTTTTTCATCTATCAAATGAGAAGGTTGGACAAAAAGGCCTGGAGAGATTTTTTTTCACCTCTAGATCTAAAGTCCTTTGATCTTTCTTCTCCTTCATGGCTAGACTCAGAAAGAATTCAATTTTCTCACTTGTAAAATGATGATAGATGATCTCTAAAGTCCCTTCCAGCTCTAAGTCCTATAATTATAGCCTAATCCTCTCATTGAACGAATGAGAAAGTGAAACCCAAGAGAGGTTAAGTGACCTGCCCAAAGTCACCCAGAAAGTATGCAGCAATGATAGAGTTCAAACACTTTGATTCCAAGGCCGATGCTTTTACAACTGCACCAGTATATCCAAGAGATGCAAAATAAACTATGCAGGGGGAGAGCAATGGGATGGGGCAGGGGAGTAAAAGGACCTGAGTTGGAATCCTGCCACTGCCACATCCTTTTTGTATGACTTTGGGCAGGTCACTTAACCTTCTTTGAGTTCAGTTTTCTTATTTGTTCGATGAGAAGATAAGGCTGTAATTTGTAGGATTTAGAGTTGGAAGGGACTCTAGAAATCACCTCATCCAAATTCATCTTTTTATAGGTAAGGAAACCCAAAGCCCGCAGGGATTAAATCATTTGCCTAAGCTCACGTAGTAGAGCCAGGATTCAAACATCACTATTAAAATGAAAGAAGTGAATGGTGGTTTTTTTCCTCCACAATGAGCTTATAATTCTAAGACATGGATAGAATGATTTTACATATATATGTACACACATATACACACATATTTGTGTCTAGTGGTAGCCACCTCTCAGGTGGGGGGGAAGAAAAAAGGGAAAAAAGGAAAGTTATACAATAACTTTTATTATATATTTAAAAGAAATAACAACTTGTACATAATAGATTTGCCATTTCATGTACAATAATTTTCTTTTTTTAAATTCTACTACATTATGGAAATGCTTGTTTTATTTCATCAATTAAATAAAAAAAAGAAGGTGACATGAATAGACTTTTGGACCCAGCAATTTCTTTTTTTTAAACTTTTATTTAGTATTTTATTTTTCCCCAGTTACATGTAAAATCAATTTTTAGCATTCTTTTTAAAATTTTGAATTCCAAATTTGACCTAGTAATTCCTTTCTAGCTTTTCCATTCGCAAGAATGGCAGCCATGGAAGGAAATTTCCAATGACTTTAGATGGCTTTACAGAAGTCATTTTAAGGATAACATTTAAAGGAATGAGAAATAGTATTATTAAGTTCATAGTTTGCAAATGTATTACATTGTGGCCAATGCCGTTCTGACTTGCTTGATCGCTGACAAGAGGATGTAATCTTCGGACCAGTGGACAATGAAAGGGCTCAATTATACCACCAAAATTGCTAAACTTTATCAATTTATGGAAAAGCATTTCTCCTGAATTACCATAAATGTCAAAAAAAGAAATGATTTCTGATACTAACATAGTCCTGAAAAATTCCTACAGAAGGTGATTGTTCTCACAAGGTATTACTGCCTCACTGTCTCTCTCTATCTGACTACTGTAAAGATATCTTTGGGTGGGGAGAGTAAATTTTTCTTCATATATTATCACTCTCTGTTGTACTTAACCCCTACTGGATGTCACCCCAAAGTGACTGAGGTATACATCCTTATAAAACCTGACTAGTCTAGGCTTGATATTGTTTATTTTCCCATTACCTCATCTATAGATAGAAGTGTTTTTGTTTTTCAAAAAGTCATCAATAGAAATTATGGGAACACATATTATTAATAATTCCTTTTTTCTATAGTACTCTATAGTTTGGCAATGAGAGGCAACACGATAAGTCGGTAGGGAGCTGACTTTGAATCCAGGAAGGATTGGATTCAAGTTTCACCTTTGATACCTACTGACTCTCTGTCCCTAAGTAAGTCATTTAACTTTTCAATGCTCTAGGCAACCCTATAAGACTATAAGTTATAGAGAAAGTGCTGACCTGCTCTGGTGGCAGGAGTTGCCTTACATGGGAATTCCCAATACCAATGAAATCACTGATCCTCTCACTATCCTTATTCCTTTTCTCACAACCTTTTGACATACATAATATATTCTTTAGATTTGGAAGGAACGCTAGAGATCATCTAATCTAATCTCATTTTACAAATAAAGAAATTGAGGACCAGAAAGATAAAGCTACTTGCCCAAAATGGTAGAGTAAATAAGCAACACAAGCTTATTCATAGAGTAAACATTTTTTTTGAGTGCTTGACACAAGTGCTGGGGGCACTTTTGTATGTTAGGGGAGAGGGATGGGATAGTTGGGTACAAAGATAATATAAATCAGATATTTTTCACTCAATTACAAAGCTAAACTTAGATTTAGATGATTAGAGTTAGAATGCCTTATAATTTCCCAGGTACAATAAAGATTTTCCTTTCCCCTTCAAATGAGCAGTGTAGTTGGTTATGTTCCAATATTATTATGGATAATAACTGCATCCTTCCACTCAAAATTCTTAATAGATTGCACATGCATTTAGTCCTTTTGTGTGTTAATAGAACTAGGCTCCTGGCTCAGTTCTGTAACTTGGATTATTAGAGACATAGTGTCCAAAGCAGGAGAGGTGATGATCCCATTGCTTTCTTCTTGGTTTGATCACATTGGAGAATTGTATTCAATTCTGGGTACCATATTTTAGGTATTGTTTTCCTCAATTAGCTTTTGTACTTTCTTTTCCATTTGGCCAATTGTACTCTTTAAGGAGTTATTTTCTTCAATGGATTTTTGTATCTGCCTTTCCATTTGGCCAGTTCTATTTTTTAAGCAGTTTTCTAAGCTGTTGACTCTTTTTTTTCATAATTCCCTTGCATCACTCTCATTTCTTTTCCCATTTTTCTTCTACCTCTCATATAATTTTGAATTCCTTTCTGAGTTCTTCCATGAGTTCTTTCTGGGCTTGAGACTATTTCCCACTTTTCTTTGGGGTTTTGCCCATAGGTATTTTGACATTGTTCTCCTCTTCTGAGTTTGTGTCTTGATCTTTCCTGTCGCCATAATAATTTTCTATGGTCAGATTCTTTTTTATTGTTTTTGTTCATTAGTTTTTGCCTTTTCCCTTTCTTTTAAATTTGAGCTCTGTACTGGGGGATGGAAGAGGCAGTGTCTCAGGATGCTCATGTCAGTGGTTGCAGGTCCTGGGTGTTTACTTGGTGTTGTGCTGAGGAGGTGCAGTGGGGGGTGGTTGGTGCTGCTAAAGACTATAGAGGTCTGGCAGCTTACCTGGTGCTGAGCCGGGGTCCTAGTGGTGGTGTCTGACATGTGCTGAGGCCCTGTGGGGTGTCCATGGATATATTGAAGCACACAGAGGTTTGGCCTACTTCCTTGTCATGCTGGAGGATGCCTGTTTGCCCAGAGCTGAAGCACATGGTGGCTCCTCAAGCTGGAATCTGCCAGTTCCTCTGGCTATGCTAAGGCATGTGGGGAGTCCTGGTATTGGTGTTTGCATGCTCCACCACACTGGGGCTCAGGATTTCCCACTGGTTTGCTGAGGTGGGGCTTGCTGTTGGTTTGTTGGGATGCTTCCTGTCCTGGTGTGCACTCCCCTTTTATCAGAGGGAGGCACACTTTTCTTGCAAATCTTCCATATTTCTTGGGCTAAAAGATTGTTTCATCCCATCTGTTTGCTAGTTCTACTATTCCAGGATTTGTTTTGGGGCACCACTTTGTTGTTGTTTGGTTGTTTGTAGGAGTTACAGTGATTTACTACTTACTCTGCCATCTTGGCTCCCCAAAGTGGAACTCTGGAAGGACAATGATAAGCCAGAATACTACCTGAACAATGGCCCCAAGTCCAGGAGAATGGAAACCAAGCCTTGTAAGGAAAACTTGAAAGAATTGAGAACCTTTGGCTTGGAGAAGAAAAGACCAGGAGAGGGTAGTGAATAATAGCTGTTTTCAAATCTTTGAAAAACTGTTATTTTGAAGATAGATTAGACTTTCTATGCTTGATCTCAGAGGACAAAATTAAGAAAGATAAGAAGTCATAAGGAAGATTTCAGCTCGATGTAAGGAAAAACTTTTTAACAATTTGAGCTGTCCAAAAGTAGAACGGAGTGCCTCAATAAATAGTGAGTTTTCCCTCACTGGAGACTTTGAAGCCAAGGATGAATGACCACTTGCCTAGGCTATTTGATTAGCTGAACTCTGAGACTCCTTCCAATTTTGAGATTCTAAGATTTAGAACATATTTAAACATATCACAGAAAGTAATGCTCTTGATGCTACTTTAATTGGGTTTCTATTTCATTTTAATTAAAATTTTAATGGTGTGGTTGAAACTATTTACCTTCCTATTCCAACAACATTAGTTGCTTTAGAATCTCCAAGAATCTTGGACTTGGAAGGGACCTCAGAGTCCTAGTTTTTTACCTCCAGGGTCACACAGAATTCTTATTGGGAATGTCATAGAGTTGAGTCATGCTTAGGCAAAGGTGTTAAAATACAACCTATAAGGTTTCTTTAGATGCTGAGGTTCTGTGTTTCTCTGAGATCTCATGTCAGGAAGCAGCCTGGAATGGTGGATAGAGCCCTGGCCTCATATCTAGGAAGATTGGAATTCAAGTCCTTACTGACAGTGACCCTGAGCAAGTAACTTAACCTCTCGGTGTTCTGGGCAACTCTCTAATACCATCAATTTCAGAGAACGTGGCAACCTGCATTGGTAGCAGCACTCTCCTCAACTGGTAGTTCTCCATACCATTGAAACTAAGGTCTAGTCTCTATCCTTATCTATGATATCTCACCTACTCCCATTTCACACACTTGAATGATCACCTCTATGCAGATGATTCCCAAATCCAAATCTTTTACCTTTTGTTCTTCCCTGAAACTTGTTCCATATCTTCAATTTTCTACTTCAGGAAGACTTATCTTCATGAGTTCAAATCCAGCCTCAGACACTTACTAGCTGTGTGACCCTAGGCAAGTCGCTTTACCCTATTGGCCTCAGTTCTTCATCTGTAAAATGAGCTGGAGAAGGAAATGACTTGGGGGTAGCTAGGTGGCACGGTGGATAGAGCACTGGCTCTGGAGTCAGAAGGATCTGAGTTCAAATCTGGCCTCAGACACTTGACACTTACTAGCTGCATGACCTTGGGCAAGTCACTTAACCCCTATTGCCTCAAAAAAAAAATGAGAAGGAAATGGCAAATACCCTACATATCTAAGATCCTCTTATCATCTTTTGCTGAAAATGAGTTCCTTGTCTCAAGTTTTTTTAGTTGTATCAATGGTGATAACATCTATTCAATCATACAGTAACAGTAAGAGAGTATGGGTGCTAAAAGGCTCGGTTTGATAGTCAGAAATTTGGGTTCCTTGGAATCACTATGTAGTTTCCCAAATGTGATCTGTCCTGATCTCTTCTTTTCCAGTTCTAGGCCCAGATCGCTGTCTGACTACAGTATCTTTCCCAAGACAAATATAACTATGGATTAACTCAGTTTCTTCCTATGTAAAATGTGAGAATTGAATTTAGATAATTATAAAGTCCTATGTAAATATTAGCAAATATTTTACATACGTTATCTCCTTTGATCCTCAGGACAATCTATCAGATGTTGTTATAGTTTTACAGCACAGAATCACAGGATCGTAAATTTAGAGTTGGCAAGGGCCTTAGAGGTCATAAAGTCCAGCTCACTCACTTTACAGAAGTTGAGGCTCAGGAAAGTTGTTAAGTGACTTGTAAGTGTCAAAGGTGGAGTTTAAGCTGGGTAGTACTGATCTTAGACTTAAAGAATTTTAGGAGCTGGAAGTGGTTACTGTTTTCATTTTACAGAGCAGAAAATTAAGGAACAGAAAGGTGGCATGACTTGGTTATGGTTGTATGGTTATTAGTGGCAGGGTTAAGACAAGAAGCCAGATCTCTAGAGGATTAGTTCAGGATTAGACCACTCTGCCATATTGACTCCTATACCTATATTGCAGCTCGCAGAGACAAATGATACGAGGAAAGGAAGACACATTGTAGCCAGATCATGCTCTGGGCTTACTTCACATGAGTCAGGCCTGAGTGAATATTTTCTTCTCTTGAGATCAACGTTAGGATGACTCAGCTGGTCAGGAAAACATAATTTGTGGCATTCTCATAGAGAATTATGGGCATAATTATTCTGATCTTTATACTTGGGATACCATGGATATGAAAGGTATATAATAAAACTGCCTTTGGTCTAAGTCTGCCTCAATTATCGAAGAATTTCAGCATGTGCAAGAGGTCTGTGCCTCACTTTTGAGTTATTTTTTCTCCCTGGAGAATCTGAATTTGTTTATTCAAGAAGTGAGAATCAAGCCATAGACAATGTAGACAATGGCTTACATTCTCTTTTTCTTTTTTGGCTAAACATTATGAGCTATGCCAACTCTCATAGAGTCTAGGTAAGAAACAGCCTAGAGCAAAATACATGAGTAATGCATAGTAAGATGCATTTTAAAATATGACTTTTTTATGAGTACACATTTATAGTGCTGGAAATTTTTTTTGACATGTTGTAGGATTTTTATTTTAGGGTGAAAATGATGATATTGAGAGAGTACTCGAGACTTGGATTCTAGACTGAGGCCTTTAACCAACTAGTTGTCTGTAGTCGTAAATTCTTTGGGCCTTGGTTTCCTTATCTGTCAAAAAAGGGAGGTTGGATTAGTTCAGGGGTTTCAAACATTTTTGGTGCCTCTGGACCCCTTCTCTGAATAATGTTTTTGAATTCATAAAATACAAATACATAGGATAATAGAATAAATAATTACATAAAAAAACCAAGTTCACAGACCCCAGGTTAAGAACTCCTAGACTAAATAGTTTCTAAGGTTCCTTCAAACTTCAACAACCTATGTCCTATATTCTAATCTTCTCTGGCTCAAGAAGGTTATAAACTCCTGCTGTAAGCATAGTGCATCTTCATTTCAAAAAGAGATTTGGCAATGGTCCTTGAAACATACTTGTGTTCAAGGTTGTGCCCACATAGTACATTAGGTGAATTCAAGGGGTAGCAAGCCATATTGGACAGAGAGCAAGCCTTGAATCCAGGATGATCTGAGTTCAAGTTCTGCTTTTGTCTGTGAGACCCTGGGTAAGTCATTTAACTTCTCAGTCCTCTAGGCAATTCTCTAAGACTATAAATTGTAGAGTAGGTGCTGACCTCCATTAGCAGAGAGAGACCCCACCCTCAATCTTAATTTTCATCCTCCTTGCCTTCTATGTTACTTTTGTCAGTTGACTATCCCCTCCTCCACTCCCTTTTGGATATTCTTTCTTCCCTTGATTACAATGACGCTGGAACTCTCCTGGTTCTCTTCTCACTTGCCTGACAACTCTATCTCAACTTTCTTTGTTGGAGCATCATCAAGTTCCCATGCCCCAACTCTTGCCAGAATAGCTGAGGGCCAGGTTTGATCCCAGGAGGAAGGAATATGGAACATGACTGAGGAGCGTGTGGAGTGACTTGACCCTCAATATTATGAAACGCTTCGAGATACAGGCCTTCAGACATCTTTCTCTTGACCTTGTCCTCTTCCCTCTGGTCAATAAGGAGACAAGCAGTCATTTGGCTTTGCTCTGAGTTTGTTACCTTTTTTTCTCAGTTTGGTATAAGGAGTTTTTTGCTTTTCTGTTCTATTCTTTTGTTTTTGAGGGTTCAGATTCCAAAGGCTTTACTTGTCAGCAGCAAACATGTCCTGAGAAAACTGGCTTCAAATAGATTTGAGGTATGAGACAACTTGGTAAGAAAGTTTTGAGAAGTGAATGGGTAATAAGACAGTGAGGCAGTGAAGGTAGATGATTTTGTCTAGGAGTTTGACAATGAAAGGCAAGTTAGATATGGTATCATAGCTTGAGGGGATTTCAAGGTATGGTAAAGGTTTATGGCAGAGGTTGGCATCTTCTCAAGCACCTGGGCAAAAGCTGGTAGATAAGGAGAGACTGGAGTTGAGAATGAATGTCCCATATTGAAGGAAAGGGAAAAGAATGGGTTTGGGGATAAGTAGAGTACAGCCTGTTAAAAAAAAGTTACCTCTTCCTTGGAGACTGGAGCAAAGGAGAAGAGGATGTACAAAGATTGAAAAAGATTTTGTGTTGTGGAGTAGAGATGGCGAGGAAACTCTTGATGAACTGACATAGTGATCCTCTGAGGTGTCTTCTGTCTCTGGGATTATATTATTATTATTATCGTTTTTATCTTATGGGGTGGTTGTGAGAAAAGTGCTTAGTAAAACCTTAAAGTGCTTTAGAAATTAGCTGTTATTTTTAAGGCAATAAAATCAGAAAGGTTTGTTTGTTTGTTTTAGACCCTATGAAGCTATGGAGATGCTGTCCTCAATCCACTATAAGCTCTAGCAAATAATTTTCTTTCCTATGAGATTGATGTGTCAATTTCAGGAAGAACATATTGAACAGACATTAGCCAAGAAGACAAATTTTAGCCTTTTATTACCTTCAGTAATAAATAGCTCTGTAAAGGAGTGTCTGTCATTTAGATCTAAAGGAGAATTAAGTTCAGCCTTTAAGTAGGCACATTGCAAGCCTTCTTTTCTCCGTTTCCAAGTCTTCTTTATAATTTGATACTTCGTTCATGCCATTTCTCGATGAATTGCCTAAAAATACAACGACACTCTCTGTTTCACTCATAAAATTGTAGAATTTAGATTGTCAAAGGAATCAGGAGATTGTCTAGTCTAACTTTGTCACTTTACAGGTTAGGAAACTGAGTCCAAGAGAGTTAGAATCTCACAGCTAGTTATTGACAGAAGTGTGATTAGAATAAGGGCCATTGGACAGAGACCATCAGGAAGTGACATTATAGTATTCCCCAGAAAATTCATTCTCAATGGACAAACAGCAACAACAACAACCACCACAACAACCAATTCAGCTCAAAGAAAGACAGACATTGTGGTATAGTGGGTTGAAAGTCAGTTTCAGAATCAAGATGACTTGGGATCAAATGTTATCCCTGTCACATTCTGGCCTTTGGACCTTGGGCAATTTACTCAGCTCCTCAGGTCTTGAGACAATTCTAGAGGACTAAAAAGTTGTAGAATAATGTGAATCTACATTGGACAAGGAAGTTTCCTCACCCAGCAACTCCCTCAACCAATGAAATCACAGGTCTGGGTCCTCCTTTTCTCCAAATCAAAACAAACATTTATAAGGAAATCGCTATATTTAAAAATGGTGTTTAGCGCTAGAGTAGCTAGATAGTAACACAGTAAATTAGAGTCAGTAAGACCCAGGTTCAAATCTTTAACTTCAGACATTTACTAGTTGTTTGGACCTGAACAAGTAACTTAAGTCTCAGTTTCCTTGTCTGTGTAATAGGGATAATAATGGCACCTACTTTATAGGGTCGTTATGAGAATGAGAAAAAAGTAAATATATGTAAAATGTTTAAATTGCTATATAAATGCTAGTACAAGATAGAAGAAAGTGCCCTGACTTTAGAGATTAAAGTGTGAGTCCCTTTTTTGCTTTTTACCACTTGTGTGATCATAGACAACTTCTCTGGGACTCAGTTTCTTCATCTCTTCAATGAGAAGATTTAACTAGATAACGGCAAAGAAACCTTTACTCATTTATATATGAGCTTGTCCCAGGTACCCATCCCTTCCCACTTCCTCCAAATGTTTCCTCCTTCTGTTATTCTCTGACCCTCTAGCACCTTTGGTCTCTTCCACTCACTTTCTCTCTTCTGCCTCCTTCCCTTCTACCTTTGAACAACCACAGGAGACAAGTGAAAGAAACATCTCTGCTCCTGCTGAATCCTTTGGGATCCACAAGAGCAGAATTAAAGACTGTCCAGGAAACAGGGCTTTTAACACATCCTGGGAGGAAGGGACACCTTTCATTTGCCACATAATTCTCCCGGTTGGATTCTCAGACGAAAAAAAAAAATGAACCTTGAGATCTTTTTTCTTATACATAACAACACTTAGAAGATTTATTTAAGCCTAATCCCTTGAAATAGACTCTGCCTTCTAGCCCAGGCTCCCAAGGTAATAATAAAGGTGGAGAAAGGAAATTGCTTCTCCCTTCAGTGCCATCTTTCAGATGCTGCCATTTGTGTTGTCAGTATTTATGAGGACTTGAAAACACAGAAGGGAAGTTTGGGAGGGGGGTTTCATTCCTGCATGTCAATATCAGCCATGGGGTTATTGCATTAAGGCAATGTTCATTAGGTTAGCACTGGGCTGTCTTACTATCTGTATCTATTTTCACTGTTATGATTCAAGGAGTAATGAAATTCTCCTCTTCTTCTGTGGTGTTTTTGCACGGGAGAGAGGATGGTAAATAGAATGATGACCAAGGGCTGGAAAATCACCAGGTTTCTGTAACAGTCAATGACCCATTGAGCACAGAGCATGGAGCTGTAGTGAGGCTTCAGGTCACAGTGGTCCTTTTCAGTCCTGTTAAGTCTACTGGGACTTTGGAGATGCTCTGAAACTCTCCCAACCCAACCCTCTTCTTTGACAGATGAGAAATGTGAGGTCCAGATTGGTGACAGTTTTTTGCCCAAGGACTTGTATGATCTCAGAATGATGTCAGCAGTCCCAGGACAATATGCCCGATGATTACAATGATGTAAATTAAAATAGCACTAACATGGAGTTAAATGTTAAGTAAATGGAATGACAAATCTTGGCCTCTAGAAAAAAGATGAGGAAGCATCTTTCTCTTTTCAGTGGAAAGGTGATAGACTGTGGGTATGGAATGTTGCATACACTGCCCTTGTGTACATGGGTTTTGCTAAATTGTTTTGCTTTGTCACAAAGGGGATGTGCGTATTTGTGTGTTTTAGGGGAAGGAACACCCCTGGAAATGACTCTAATGCTTAAACAAAAGACATTGAAAAATCTTATTTTATACACCTTTCTGGTCCAACATCCCTCAGATAGTTAGTGGCAAATGTCCAATTTCTGAATTGTAGTAGGTCCACTGCTTTTTTCCTTACTTTATACTGCCTTCCACTCTCTGTGCTGATGCTTCTAATCCATTCCATAGCCTTAATAGAGGACTTTGCACATAGTAGGTACCTTTTAAGTATTTGGTAATTGGAATTGAAGATCCTACTGGAATCACTGATTAGGTAATAAATACGAAGGGGAATCATCTTGGTAATGAGCACTGCTGCAGATAAAATGGAATTATGCCTGAGTTAGTCTTTATAAAGTCTCAATTTTCATCATTAACATTGCCATCTTCAATTTCAATTGCTGTGGATGCCAAGTTTTTCCAGGGATTATGATTTCACCCTGTGGCTGCCAGAGCATGTGTGGGCTTTGTGGCAGTCTTTAACCCAATTACCTAGAGGGATAAGGAGCCTCAAACTAGGCAGAGTGCTACATTAATTTCCCTCTAACACTACCTCCTATTTATATAGCATTTTGTCATTTTTCCATTGCAGAGTCAGGATGGTGCCATGTAAAAAGTACTGGGTTTGGAGGCAGAAAACCTGGGTTTCAATCCCAGCTGTCACTTATGAGTTAGATGACCTTGGTGAAGTTGTTTTCCTTCTCTGGGTCTCATTTCCCTCATCTCTATAACAAAGGAAATGGAGTAGGCAACAGAGGGTAGGTATAGCAGAAAGAACATTGGTCCAAGGACCTGGGTTCAAATCTCACTAATGTTTATTACATATGTGTCCTTGGACAAGCCATTTAACTTCCCCTGGCCTCATTTGTAAAATGAAAAAATTGGACCAGATGATCTCTGAGGTCCCTTACAGATCTAAATGGTAAGATCTTGTAAAAAGTTTATAGATAGATAGATAGATAGATAGATAGATAGATAGATAGATAGATA
>NW_020954596.1:17173862-17306908 GCF_900497805.2 Vombatus ursinus | reverse complement strand
ATAGATAGATAGATAGATAGATAGATAGATAGATAGATAGATAGATAGATAGATAGATATAATTTGGGGAGGGGTGAGGGAGATGGCCCTGTGGTCTCATTTGTATAAGGAATTCCAAAGAGGCAATGTTTGTGTGGCTTAGTTGATAGAGAGTGGGTTCCAGAGTCAAGAAAGTCTATGTTTAAGCCCACCTCTACCATACACCAGTTATATGACTGTGGATGAGGCACTTAACTTTCCTTGGCCTCAGTTCTATCATTTGTAAAATGAGTTTGGGTCAAGTGTATAATCATTGCTATCTGGGAAGCTGAAATTGATAAATTGCATATGACTGGGAGTTCAGAGTTAACAGTGGGCTAAGCTGATCCAGTGTCCACAGTAAGCCCATCACCAAAATGCCAAGTCCCTAGTAATAGAAAGGCCATCAGGCTGCTTAGGGAAGGGTAAACCAGTACATGTCATAAATGGAGAAGATTAGAGAGGGTGCAACACTTTCAGCCTGGGTGAGATAAGAAGACTCAGAGAGAGACAGAGACTGAGAGAAATAGGGAGAGAAAGACAGAGACAAAGAGAGACACAAAAACAGAGACAGACAGACAGAGACACAAACAGACAGAGAGACAAAGGGAGACAGAGACAGAGATAGAGATGGGAAACAGAGAAACACAGAGAGACAAAGACACACACAGGCAGATGCAGAGAGAATGATAGAGAGATTAGGTTAGCTAATCTCATATAGTATTTTTTTTTCTAATTACATATAAAGATGGTTTTCAACATTCATTTTTATAAGATTTTGGATTCCAAATTTTTTTCTCTCACTCCCTCTCATCCCCCATATCCAAGATGTCAAGTAATCTACTATAGGTTATACATGTGTAATTATGTAAACATCATTTCCACATTAGTTATGTTGTGAAAGAAGAAACAGAACAAAAGGGAAAAGTCACAAAAAACAAAAAGAGAGAGAGAGAGAGAGAGAGAGAGAGAGAGAGAGAAAACAATGTATGCTTGGATCTGCATTCAGCCTCCACAGTTCTTTCTCTGGATATGGATAGCATTTTCTGTCATGAGTCTTTTGGAATCGTCATGGATCATTATGTTTAGGCTAGCTAATGTAGTGAGTTCCTTTACATATACAACCCAGTAGAGACACACCTGTAGATGAACAACTCCTCTGTAATTTACAGTTGCAGAAGGTTTTCTCTGTTGCTGACAGATTAGATGATTTGCACATGGTCCCTCAGCCAGCGTGTGTCAGAAGCAGGACATGGATCCCCGTCCCCTTGACCCCAATGGAAACCCACTCTTCCCCATTCCAAGCTGTCTCTTGCAATGAGGAAAAATAATAAACATAGCATCTACTTCAAAGAGTAGGGATGGGCTCCAAAAGACCAGCACTGGTCCATACAAACAAGCATGGAGGCCAGCATGGGAAGCCCAACTCTTATCTTCCTGCTACTCTTCTTGCCCAAGTCTAGTTGGGTTCCTCTAGCAGACTAGACTCTAGAGCCCAGATCTCATTCTTTGAAGGTCAATATACACAATGGGGAGGAATCACTTGCCTGAGGGAAGGTTTGGTTTTAGTCATTCCAACCCCAAATTGTTACACAAAGAGGGTGGTGACTAAGCTAGGCTAGACTATTTTTCTCTTGATAAATAAATTAAAAAAAAAAAAACAAATGAAATGTGGCTGTGACATAATGGCATCTACTTTTTAGCTTGATTCCTAAACCAGGGAGGTAATTTCCAAAGAGAAATTTCAGCAGTATTCTATTCAATAGTCATCAGTGGGATGAGCCCATGGTCTCCCAGGGACAATAACACTCATTTGGCCATAAGGAAAACAATAAAATGAATAACAATCTGTATTCATATAGTGCTTTTAATGTTAGAAAAGAGCTTTGTTTTACATATTATCTCATTTTAGCCCTATGCCTACTCTTTGAGGTAGGTGACATGTTTATTATTTCCCTTCATTTTATAGATGAGGAGGCTGATGTCTACAGAGATTATCTAATTTTATCAAGGTCGTACCTCCAGCCAGTCAGTCAACAAGCATTTATTAAGTATCTTTTTATGAGCCAGGCACTGTGCTAAGTGTGAGAGATACAATGAAGGCAAAACACTTCTCTCAAGGAGCTTATAGTTTAATAGAAGAGACAACATATATATATATGTATATATATATACATGTATATGTATGTATATATATATACACAAACAAGATATCTCTATACACACATACATATATATGATAAACTAGAGATAATCAATAGAAGAAAAACACTAGCATTAAGCTGATAAGAGCAATTTGAACCCAGGTTTTCTTGACTCCAAGGTCAACACTCAATTCATTGTATGATAATGCCTCCTGATGTGATGTCTGTGGGGGGAATTCAGCCTTATGGTTTTACAGTAGCATTTTGTACAAGAAGACAATTGTTTTTAGAGTCAGAAGGCTGAGGTTTAAATGTTGTCTCTGCCACTTACCACCTGTGGTACTTTGGGGAAAACTCAAATGCTCTGTTTTTTCATGTGTAAAATGAAGGGATTAGATTAGATGACCTCAAAGATCACTTCAGTTGATGATCCTATAATCTGTGATGCTATACAAAGTGCACCAAACGTCTTAGTACAATTTTAAGTTATCAAAGCTTAATAACCCTTAGATGTCAGCTAAGTGCCCTCCTAGTTCTGACATTTTATGTTTGAGTCATGAAAGCTTATAATTTCACTAAGACTTTTGGGGGCAATATGTATATAAACATTATTTGCATTTAAATAGCTTTCTCCCTCACCCCTTTTATTTCAAAGCTCCTTTATTTGATCCTTAGAGCAACCATTGGAGGTGGATAGATTAGAGAATATTAGTTCCTTTTGACAGATAAGGAAAATGAAATCAAGAAAGACATTCAGTCACATCATCAGTGAAGCTAAGAGTAGGGGCCAGATCCCTTAGCCAGGAGTGGGGAACCTGTGGTCTCAAGGCCATATGGGGTCCTCCAGGTCCTCCAGTGCGTCCCTTTGACTGAATTCAGTCAAATGACATAATGGCATCTACTTTTTAGCTTGACTCCTAAACCAGGGAGGTAATTTCCAAAGAAAATTTCAGCAGTATTCTATTCAATAGTCACCAGTGGGATAAGCCCATGGTCTCCCAGGGACAATAGCACTCATTTGGCCATAAGGAAAACAATAAAATGAATAACAATCTGTATTCATATAGAGCTTTTAATGTTAAAAAAGAGCTTTGTTTTACACATTATCTCATTTGAACTCTATGCCTACTCTTCCACTGAATTCAGTCAAAGGGCCGTACTGGAAAACCTGGAGGGCCACATGTGGCCTCGAGGCCGCAGGTTCCCCACCCCTCACTTAGACTTAAGCTTCTTCCATTACCCACCATTTCTATTTTTAAAGAGGCTATGACTAACCAGATTCTGTCAAGAGCATTCGTAGTGGTCAAGAATGTGGAGGAAAGAAGGCAAAATGCTAAGGTTCCACTCAAATCTGTGTTGGGGAAGAAGAAGTGTTCTAATTAGGCTCAGTTATCAAAGTGGCCCATCTTTTGCTGGGTTCATGGTGTAGAGAGTGGGAAAGTGTGGGTGTGTTTCTGCTTCTGTATTTCTTTCATTTGGCCCTCTGGGGAAGCATTATCAGGAGTTTAGGTAACAGGTCTGTGTTATCCCGGTATCATTCTATGGTCCAGTGGTGAGGCTTGGGCTGCTACAGAGCTAGGGCACAAGGCACATCAAAGAGAGAATCAGAGTGATGGTGGGATGGCCTGCATATTCAGTCCAAGAACTGCACAGCTGATCTTCCATGATTGAAATCTGACAAGAGCATTCAGCAGCAGGCAACATGTGTGACAAACAAGATAAAATTTCTGACTTGAGCAGGAGTGAAGAGTATCATGAATTTCCAGAGCAGTGGTCAGGCATATGCAGCGTCAGTATCACTGATATGGGAAGGAAACATAGGGGAAGATTTGCCTTGAAGTAGAGCATTAGGATTACAGTAAAATCAACCTATATCTCCTTACCCTGGTCACTTCAGTGAAGGTGACACTTTATTTTAAGTTATTGTTTCAACTTTTTTTTAGAATAGAAAGATGATTATACATGAAATTGAAAATCTATAATGTACAACTTGCTATACCTTTTAAATATATAATAAAGTTATGTGTATGTGTGTGTATGTGTGTAAAACAATTCTATACATAGTTCTATTTAACACTACTTTCTCTGGGTGCAGATAGTGTCTTCATTCATATGTCCTTTGTAGTTAATTTGGGTATTTGTAATAGTCAAAATGACTTAGTCGCTCGAAGTTGTTCTTTTTTTAATTTTTTAAAATTTTTTAAATTTTTTAATTTTTTTTTTCAACATTTACTTCCACAAGATTTTGAGTTCCAAATTTTCACCCCATTTCACCCCTCCCCCACCCCAAGTTGGCATGCATTCTAAATACCCCTTCCCCTAGTCTGCCTTCCCTTCTATCTCTCCCACACTTCTCTTATCCCCTTCCCCTTCAATTTTCCTATAGGGCAGGATAGATTTCTGCACCCCATTTCCTGTATTTCTTATTTCCCAGTTGCATGTGAAAACACTTGTTTTAAACATGTGTTTTTAAAACTTTGGGTTTCAAATTTTCTCCCTTCCTCCCTCCCCACCCAGCCTCCTTGATAAGGAAAGCAACTAAATATAGATTATATATGTGCAGCTATGCAAAACACTTCCATAGTAGACATACTGTGAAAAACTAACTCTATTTCCCTTAATCCTATCCCACCCACCCATTTATTCTATTCTTTCTTTTGACCCTGTCCCTCCTCAGAAGCATTTGCTTCTGATTACCCCCTTTCCCAATCTGCCCTCCTCTCTATCATCCCCCTACTTTCTTGTCCCCTTCCCCTCCTATTTTCCTGTAGGATAAGACAGATTTCCATACCTAATTGAGTGTGTATGTTATACCCTCCTTAAGTCAAATCCTATGAGAATAAGATTCACTCATTTCCTCTCACCTTCCCCCGGTTCCCCTCTACTGTAAGAGCTTTTTCTTTTCTGGTTTTTTTTTGTGTGTGAGATAATTTACCCCATTCTACCTTTCCATTTCTCCTTCTCCTAGTATAATCCTCTCTCACCCCTTAATTTTATTCTCCAGATATGACCCCTTCATCTTCAACTCACCCTGTGCCCTCTATCTATCTATCTATCTATCTATCTATCTATCTATCTATCTATCTATCTATCTATCTATCTATCTGTCTGTCTGTCTATCTATACATACCTATAATTTTTCCCCTTCAGCTACCCTAATACTGACAAAGGTCTCATGAGTTACAAATTTCATCTTTCCATGCAGGAATGTAAACAGTTCAACCTTAATAAGTCTCTTATGATTTCTCTTTCCTGTTTACCTCTTCATGTTCCACTGGAGTGTTGTATTGGAAAGTCAAATTTTCTATTCAGCTCTGATCTTTTCATCAAGAATGCTTGAAAGTCCTCTATTTCACTGAATGACCATTTTTTCCCCTGAAGAATTATACTCAGTGTTTTGCTGGGTAGGTGATTCTTGGTTGTAATCCTATCTCCTTCACCCTCTGGAATATTATATTCCATGCCCTGCAGTCCCTTAATGTAGAAGCAGCTAAATCTTGTGTTACCCTGATTGTGTTTCCACAATACTTGAATTGTTTCTTTCTGGCTGCTTGTAATATTTTCTCCTTGACCTGGGAACTCTGGAATTTGGCTACAATATTCCTAGGAGTTTTCCTTTGGGGATCTCTTTCAGGAGGAGATTGGTGAATTCTTTCCATTTCTATTTTGTCCTCTAGTTCTAAAATATCAGGGCAGTTTCCCTGGATAATTTCTTGAAAGATGATGTCTAGGCTCTTTTTTTTGATCATGGGTTTCACATAGTCCAATAATTTTTAAATTCTCTCTCCTGGATCTATTTTCCAGGTCAGTTGTTTTTCCAATGAGATATTTCACATTGTTTTCTAATTTTTCATTCTTTTGGATTTGTTTTACAGTGTCTTGATTTCTCATAAACTCACTAGCTTCCAATTGCTCTATTCTAATTTTTAAGGAAGTATTTTCTTCAGTAATCTTTTGGACTTCCTTTTCCATTTGGCCAATTTTGCTCTTTAGGGCATTCTTTTCTTCATTGGCTTTCTGAACCTCTTTTGCCATTTGGGTTAGGCCATTTTGTAAGGTGTTATTTTGTTCAGTATTTTTTTGGGTCTCCTTTTGCTAGCTGTTAACTTGCTTTTCATGATTTTCTTGCATCACTCTCATTTCTCTTCCCAGTTTTTCCTCTACTTCTCTTACTTGTTTCTCAAAATCCCTTTTGAGCTCTTCCAAAGCCTGGGACTGATTCACATTTTTCTTGGAAGTTTTGGATGTAGGAGCTTTGACTTTGTTTTCTGCTTCTGGTTGTATGTTTTGATCTTCTTTGTCACCAAAGTAAGATAATATAGTCTGACTCTTTTTGCGCTGCTTGCTCATGATCCCAACCAATTACTTGAGTTTTAAACTCTTTGTTAAGGTAAGAGTCTGTTTCCAATGTGGAGAATGTACTGTCCCAAGCTTTGGGGGTTTGTACAGCTGTTTTTGGAGATACTTCTAGGGACCTGAAAAAGTGTCAGTTCTTCCAAGGTGCTATGATAAGGGGCAAGGTGCTTCCTCTCCACAGCCGCAACAAGTTCCACTGTACCAGCATTCCTCCTTGCCCCAGGACCACCCCTCAGAACTGTGACCCAGATCCAAGCACAGGCAAAGCAAGAGATTCCTGCCTCAGCCCTGGCAAAGAGATCCTTGCAATCCCCCTCTGATCAGCCACTTGATTCCCCCTCAGTCTGTGGGCCAGAAGCTCAGAAGCCAGCCGCTGCCCTCAGGGTGGCTGAGATCTAACTTCTTCTCTCACCGCAGTAACAGACTTTTCCCACTGACCTTCTAAGTTGTCTTTGGTGTTCATGGGTTGAAAAGTCTGGAAACTGCCACATCTGCCCATGATTCAGTCCTCTGAGGTCTGCTCCAGGGTCGTTGGGACCTGTGTACCCATGCTGAACTGTGCTCCTCTTCCAGCTCAGTGCGATATACCTTTCCAATCAGCCATCCAGGTAGTCTTGTGGAAATTTGTCTTACTCTGGTTTTTTTTGGGTTCTGCTGCTTTAGAATTTGTTTAGAGCCATTTTTTTGTAGGTATTTGGAGTGGTCTGGGGGAGAGCTCTAGCAAGTCACTGCTTTCCCTCCACAGTCTTGGCTCCGCCCTCTATTTTAATTTTTAAGGAAGTATTTTTTTCAGTAAGCTTTTAGACTTCCTTTTCCATTTGGCCAATTTTGCTTTTTAGGGCATTCTTCTCCTCATTGGCTTATTGGACCTCTTTTGCCATTTGGGTTAGGCTATTTTTTAAGGTGTTATTTTCTTCAGTATTTTTTGGGGTCTCCTTTAGCAAGCTGTTGACTTGTTTTTCATGATTTTCTTGCATCACTCTCAGTTCTTCCTCTACTTCTCTTACTTGCTTCTCAAAATCCCTTTTGAGCTCTTCCAAGGCCTGGGACTGATTCATATTCTTCTTGGAGGTTTTGGATGTAGGAGCTTTGGCTTTGTTGTCTTCTTCTGGTTGTATGTTTTGATCTTCTTTGTCACCAAAGTAAGATAATATAGTCTGACTCTTTTTGCACTGCTTACTCATGATACTGGCCAATTACTTGAGTTTTAAACTCTTTGTTAAGGTAAGAGTCTGTTTCCAATGTGGAGAATGTACTGTCCTAAGCTTTGGGGGTTTGTACAGCTGTTTTCGGAGATACTTCTAGGGACCTGAAAAAGTGTCAGTTCTTCCAAGGTGCTATGATAAGGGGCAAGGTGCTTCCTCTCCACAGCCACAAGCTCCACTGCACCAGCATTCCTCCTTGCCCCAGGACCACCCCTCAGAACTGTGACCCAGATCCAAGCACTGGTAAAGCAAGAGATTCCTGCCTCAGCACTGGCATAGAGATTCCTGCAATCCCCCTCTGATCAGCCATTCGATTACCCCTCAGTCTGTGGGCCAGAAGCTCAGGAAAAAGCCGCGGCCCCAGGGTGCGCTTGAGACTTGCGGCTGAGACCTAGCTTCTCTCTCACTGCAGTCACAGACTTTTCCCACTGACCTTCTAAGTTGTCTTTGGCATTCAGGGGTTGGGAAGTCTAGAAACCACCACAGCTGCCCGCTTCAGTCCTCTGAGGCCTGCTCCAGGGTCTCTGTGGCCTGTGCGCCCATACCAAACTGATCTCCTCTCCCCGCCCAGCGCGATATACCTTTCTGATCAACCATCCAGGCTTTCTTTGGCTGGAAATTTGTTTCACTCTGTCTTTTTGTGGGTTCTGCTGCTTTAGAATTTGTTTAGAGCCATTTTTTAGGTATTTGGCGGGCTTTGGGAGAGAGCTCAAGACAGTCACTGCTTTCCCTCCGCCATCTTGGCTCCGCCCCCACCATCTAGCCTCAAAGTTGTTCTTAAAAAAATAGTTGTTACTGTATACAATACTTTCTTGGTTCTACTCATTTTTCTCTTCATTATTTCATGCAAATCTATTCATGTTTTTCCAAGATCATCAATTTATTATAGCACATTAGTATTTCATCACAATCATATACCACAACTTGTTCAGCCATTCCCCAATTGATGGGCATCCTCACAATTTTCTAGTTCTTCATCACCACAAAGAGAGCTGCTATAAATATTTTAGAACGTATAGAGTTCTTTTCCTTCTTCCATAACCATCTTGGAAAACAGACATACTAGTGGTAGTGTTGGGTCAAAAGATATAGGAAGTTTAATAACTCTTTGGGCATAATTCCAGATTGCTCTGAAAAATGGTGGGATCAGTTCACAGTTCCAATAAGAGTGAATTGGTGTCTCACTTAAAGAGAGTTCCATTACCATCCTAGTCATCATTCTCTGGCTATGCATCTGTCCATCAACTTCTTTTCCTAAAATTTCTCTCACCACACTGAGCATGATACGTCAGGTGTAGGCTGTATGATGGGAAGTGGTCAGGGGTGATATTTGGGGACTGATAGACCTTTTGGTGCCCTTCAAATAATGCCTGGTCAGAACCTATTTAGTTTATAGTGTGTGTAGACCCTATGGGAAGAGCATTGTGGTTATTTCCTCCCCCACATCTACCCCAAAGTTTACTCATGGACCTGTGTTAAAAATGCTCTCCTGTATTTGGCAGAAAGATATATGCCCCTATACCCCTCAATATGTTTGTCATCTCATATGCTCTGAAGTCTCCATGAGATAGACTTGGAAATCATTAGGCTGAATGACTATTGCCTTAGTAACCAAGTTTGCATTCAGACACCATGCAGTGAAACAGCTTTTGAAGTGAATTAATCAATTTTAGCCATGCTGGTATATGTACCTTGCTGGATTAAAAAACAAAAAAAACAACATAATAACAAAGCACAGTGCCTAGCTATTCCTCATTTTCAAGAAAGATAAGAGTAGCAAATTGGCTCACATAACAGCAGAAAGGATTTTGGTAAGCTAGAAGACACAACTTCTTGAATACTAAGTCCCCAACTTGTTGATTTTTGAAGAAATAGTTAATTGCAAGCACTAATAGGGTTAACCAAAGGGACCCCATATCCAGCTATGTACCCATGCCCAAGGGCATTTGCAGCATATATATGGGCATGGCAGGAGGGTACTATGTTTGAAATGCAATGGAACTTTGGGGAGAATGATGTAGCTAGAAGCTTTGAAATTGCCCCATTTCTCTCTAAGACTTCCACCCTCTTCAACCCTAATCAATATTGAGACAGTAGGTGAAGAACAGGGTTGTGTACTCACTGCAGAATATAGGGCATCCTAGGGCTAGATAATTACTTTTCCCCAAATGTTAAATAAAGTTCCTCCCAGTTCAGATATTTTATCTTGCATACTCACAAATCCCTTCAACCCTGGAACTCTGTTTCTAAACTTATACAGACATGTTTTTCTAGTCCATGATAAAATCTTCCCAAACTCATTTCATTTTTTACCTTGTTTATGCAACATTTTTACTATTCTTTTAACAACACCTAAAATCACAACTAGAAAGCTGCAAAGCAACTAACTCACTCCAGAAATATACACAGCAAAAATTACCACGCATTTCCTTGATATTTTAATATTCACCAGAGAATGGTGTTATATAGACCATCAGACGTTTTGTCTTTCATTTCACTGGGGTCAAAATAATTCATGAAGGACACCAAGTTTTATAGTCTGCTTCCATACTTTCCATAATAATGTCATTTTCCCCAGTTGTTGAATTATAACATTGTCCTAAGTTTGAGTCATCCCAACCTTTCTCCCACTTGGGCAGCTTTCCTTTCCTCTTGCTTTCTAATTGTGCGGGACCAGTTTTGGTGGAGTGAATTTTTAGAACTGAGATATGATCTCTCTTAAAAACAGCCCTTATGGAAATAGTCCTGAAGTCATCTTGCCCTCTGATGCTCAGATAAGGAGCTGGGCTGCTGAAGAGCTGGTCTAATCAATCCCAAAGATACAGAGCCTGGACTCCTTTGCACTTTTACTTTCTAATTATTTTGCCTAGTAATCTGGTGATGGCTAAGGAAGGAGGCATGTGAGAGAGCCTATCTCTCAGCAAGCTGCAGAAAAGAAATCATAGAAGTATATATTTAGGGCTAGATATGACCCAGTTTTCAGATAGTCTAAACTGCAAATTTTATAGATCAGGAAACTTAGGGCCAGAAATTCTAAGTGACTCCCCTAAAGTCACACAGAAAGTAACTGACATGGGATTTGAGCCCAGGTCCTCTGTTTCCAAATCCCACACTGTTTTCAGGGTACCAAATACTTGAATGTTTGACCTGAAAGAAATGCTAGAATTTAAAATGTTTTATCTATACTGCGTCCCTTCACTATGGACATATGTCTATCTTGGGTCCTTTAGAAAAATATTTCTTTATATTCTCTTTTATTGACTTTATCAACTCCCATTGGTTTAATCATTTCTACACCAATGATTCATATCTAGATATCCATCCTAAGTCTCTCTATTGAATAATAGTCCTGTATCACCAACAGCCTTTTGAAGTAATCATTCTACAGTTGTATGAAACTCAACATGCCCAAAACAGAACTCACTGTCTCAAAGGGACTTACTTAAGGTTAAGCAGCTAGTCACCAACAGTGAAGTATTTATGAAACTAACTCTTCTTTTTAAAGCTTGTTGCTCCCCAAAACAATGAAATACACATTTGGCACGTTTGGGTTTGCTCATTCCCACATCCATGTCTTTGCTTGGCTTCTTTCCCTTACCTGGAAGGCCCTCTTTGTTTCATTTTGTTTTTTTGTTTGTTTGTTTTACTAGGCAATGGGGTTAAGTGACTTGCCCAGGGTCACACAGCTAGTAAGTGTCAAGTGTCTGAGGCCGAATTTGAACTCAGGTCCTCCTGACTCCAAGGTTGGTGTTCTATCCACTGTGCCACCTAGCTGCCCCATGGAATGCCCTCTTTATATGCACTCCCTCACCAATTCAAATCCATCTTATTCATTCCTCATGATCTAACTCAAAGTCTGCTTCTTTCTTGAAGCTTGCCCTGATTACTCTGTCCCTTTGAGTTCCTGTGGCATTTATAGCCTAGATATCAGAATTCAGCACTTCTTGTTACTGTCTTCTGTGTCAGGCCCTCCCAGAAGAATAGAAAAGTCTCAGAAAGTATTGGGGGCAGCTAGATAGTTCAGTGGATAGAGTGCTGAATCTGGAGTCAGGAAGACTCATCTTCCTGAGTTCATATCTGGCCTCAGACACTTAATGGTTGTTTGACCCTATTCGCTTTATTTAGTTTCATCATCTGTCAAATGAGCTGGAGAAGGAAGTGGCAAACCACTCTAGTATCTTTGCCAAGAAAACCCCAAATGGGATCACAGTCAGACACAGCTGAAATGACTGGACAACAACAACAGAAAGTATTGACAAGGATGCAACTATCAGTAACCTTATTTTTTCAGCAAAACCCTTCAGTGTATTCTGTGTCCAAGACAGCAAGGAGCTCACAGCATGATGTGCTCTCTTCTCCCCACCACCACACACACACACACACACACACACACACCAAAAAGACACAGAGAAATACACTTGGGAGCAACAGACCGCAGAAGTCACGCTGCTTTGCTGCATAGAGTTTCAGTTGGCTTTCTCTCTTTCTTTCCAAGACAGTCAGTTACACAGCTACAGTATGATGGACTAGTGGAAGGCCTGAGATATGTGCTTTTATTAAAAGCCTGAAAGCAGTATCAGGGTAGGAAGAAGTAGCTACTCTTATTAGATCGATTGGCAGCAGCTGCTATCTTCCTGCCCCTACAACCTAAAAGCCAGCTTCTGAGATGGTACTAACAATAAAGTTATACCATAATATTTTAGAAAATCATTTAGAAAATTCAGAAATACCATAAAGGAAGGGTCCATGTCTTATCCATTTTATGTAAACCTCACAGCACTGATGTGGAGGACAGTATATGACAGGACAGAGCAAGCAGCAGTTAGCATCATTTTGGCATTTATGTCACCCAAATACAGCAATAACTCCTGTTTTGCTTTTGTGTTAGGAGTCAAAATGGGGGAAAGAGGACCATAATGGCAACCATCAGACATGGTTTGTCCTCTTGGATCGGGCACAATTTGGCCTCATGATCTTGGGCTAACCATTACCACTCTGGACATCATTTTCTTCATCTATAAAATGAGGGAGTATGATATATGGCTTAATAGTCACTAAAGTATTTTAATGATGATAAGGTAGCAAGCAAAGAGGAACATTTAAAAGGTGTCTATCCCAGAAACTTCTCTCTGTACATTTGCTTAATTCATAGAATCATAAGACCTCTCCACTGGAAGAGGTATTCCAGGCCATTTAGTCTAACTGTCCCTGGCCAGGATTCCCTTCTATTATCAACTCTATAAATAGTCAAATAGTGGTCTAATTTAAAGAGAAAGGATTCCTAATAGAGATGAATATTTCAAAGCTTAATGTTTAAAATATAAGAAGGAAAGGTTGATCAGCCAAGTTGCTTTTGTGCATCATGCCAGAAGATTCTGAGGTGGAAATGATATGTTTTGCTAAAATAGAGTATTGAGTAAATCTGCCTAGGGGAAGTGAAGAATGCAGCCAAACTTGGCCTGTTTGTCATTTCCTGAACTCAGAATTCTACATATTGTAATACCTTCAGGCCTTTGCCTAGGCTATTTACCATCCCTGGAATGCACTCCTTTTCCATTTCTGACTCTTACAATCTCTTCCTTCCTTCAAGGATCGGCTCAAGTCCCACATCTATGGAAAGCCTTCCTTGGTTTCCCTGGTTGGTTATTAGTGCTTTCTCTTGCTCCCAAATTCTTATAGTATCTCTTTGCATGTATTTATTTTGTATGCCTTTTGTACATAATGATACCTGTATCTATTGTCTCCCTAATAAATATAAGCTCTTTGAAGGAAGTGGATAGTTTCATTTTTTTCTTTGTATCCTCAGTGCCTCGAACATAATAGGGATTTAATAAACATTTTGTTTGGTTGTGATTGATAGATGCTACAAGGTTGGGGGCAAAGGAGAGGTCCAGTCAAGATAATTTGAGGAGGATAAGAATACTTTCAGTTGGGAGAATAATATAACAAGAAGTTCCTAAGCTGAGCCTGGAAGGAAAGATGGATTCCACCAAGTAGAAATGAAGATACATTTTTATACCGGACTGTCATGAGGGGAAGTATTCATGAATGCACAGAAGCAAAATAAGGGTTTTGGGGAATAGCCAGCTATCTAGTAAGGCTAAAAGGGAACATGTAGGGAGGGGAGTCATGTGAAATAAGGCCAGAAAGGTAGGTTGGAACATTTTTATCTGAAATCCTTTAAAATGCCAGGAGAAGGAATTTTTATTTTATCATAGAGGCAATAAGGAGCCACTGAAAGCTTTTGAGCAGAGGAATAACCTAGCTTAACATATTCATTAGGAAGATTATTATAACAGGTATGGGAAGGATGTACTGGAGTAGGGGAAGAATGGCACATCCCGTACCGGAATGTGCTTCATTTTCATTCTGGTGCAACAGACCTTTCCTGTCAATCTTCTCAGTTGTCTTGGGATGGAAAATTGTTTTTTACTGCATCGTTTGGTGTGTTCTGCTGTTCTAGGACTTGTTTTGAGGCATTATTTAAAGTTGTTTGGGGGGGATTTGGGAGAGCTCAGGCAAGTGCCTATCTTTACTCTGCCGTTTTGGTTCCCTCATTTGTAAAATGAAGGGGTTGGACTAAATGGACTCTAAAATTCCTTCCTTCATAATAATCACAGGCATTTCTATTACACTTTAATTTCATTTGATCCTAACAATCCAGGGGGTAGGTGCTATTATTATCCCCATTTTACAGATGAGGAAAGTGAGGCAGAGAGAGATGAAGTAACTTGCCTAGGGTCACACAGCTAGTAAGTCTTTGAGGGCAGATTTGAACTCAAGTCATTCAATGCTATCTATTGTAACACCAAGCCTAGAATTAGAATAGGGCATGTCTAAGCCCCCATATTGCAGATGAACCTGAATGAAGACCATGGACATGAAATAACTTGCCCAATGCCACATTGTCAATGTTTGAACTAGCTCTTGTCCCCAGACCTTGTGCTCCTAAATCAATACTCCTAGTATTATATCCAACCATCTACAAAGTACTACAAAGAAATGCTTGGTGGGGAGAGAGGGAAATAGACTTGAAGTCAGAAAAACCTCTGTCTAAATCCCATCCCTTACATTTTATGGCTATGTGACCTTGTTCAGGTCTCTTAACTTCTCTGAGGCTCAGGCAACTCTGAAAGGCTGCAGATTATAGAGAGGTTTCCATATTATTGCAGTTGTAGTAGTACTATTTTTCCACTAAAGACCCTTTTATATCTTCATTGGTTTCCCTTGTAATCTTATGTATTTTAGTTCATGCATTTAAAAACATTATTCTGAGAAGGGGTCCATAGGCTTCATCAGATGGCCGAAGAGCTCCATGGTACAAAAGAGGTACAAAAGAATCCCTGGACTGCATGATCTCCAAAAGCCCTTCTTTGATCCTTACCTCTTGCCATAAGCAGAATACCCCCCTTTTGCATCTCTGTCTCTGTCTCTTTCTCTTTCTGTCTGTCTGTCTGTCTCTCCCTCTCTCTCTCTCCTCTTCCTCCTCCTCCTCCTCCTCCTCCTCTCTTTTCCTCTCTCTCTTGCTGTACCTCTCTCTTATCTCTCTTACTGTCTCTCTCATCTCTTCCACTGCCCCCTTCTTTCTCTTTTCTCTCTCTCTTTCCCTCTCCTGCCCACCACACACACACATGCTAGGGCCTCCCAAAGGGCCATTTCACGCTCTTCTCCAATCTTGTCACTCTACTTCTCACAGCAGCTCACAACAAACATTCCCTCCCCTCCACCTGCTCACAATCCCAGCGTGTGTTATATAAATGATAGCTCCACTACCTCTCTCTCACAAACACACCCAAGGGTCTGATCAAATCTCATTCAATCATCAGCATCAAAGAGCTCTATTGATAATTAATAATGGAAGGCAACTGTTTGCCTTCCCCAGAGATTCGTAGTTTCTCAGGGTACAATAATATTCCATTGCACAAATATATCATCCCATAAATTATTTAACATTTCTCCAATTGTTGAACACGAGCATTGTTGCTTTATATTTCTTCCTCATTGATTACCATTTTTAAGGTATAATCATAGAAATAAGAATCACTGGGTCAAAGGATACATATCAATGATTTAATACGCTTACTACATATTGCTATATTAGCGTAGTGTCATTGCCATGGGACAGACCATAGCAGAGCCCAAAATAAGGTTTAGGAAATGTCTGAGTCTGTCTGCTGATAATGCCAAGGAAGAAGAGAAACTAAAAGCCCAGTAACTGTATTAAAGCAATTATTCTTATCTTTCTAGTTTTGTAAGACTCATAGATGGAGAAAGAAAACATGCTAGGGATTAGTAGACATTTATTGTTGTAAGGATTGAGCCATTTTGGTGGTAAAAACATGTTGTGTTTTATTTTATTTTATTTTATTTTTATTTTACAGAGACATCAAGCCAGACAACATATTATTGGATGAGCATGGTAAGCCCCTTTAAATATTTTATCAAGATTAGGGCCACATGAGATTTTTCCCATTTAAAGGGATCCCAACATTTCCTGTCCTTAAGCAACATTGAACAACTAAGAATATCTCCTAGTTAATACCCCTGGTAAGCTCTTTCTTGGCTCAGCTTTCCTTTCCTCACTTTACATTCTGCTATCATTCACTCCTCTTCAACTGAACTGAGGATATATTTTGTGTTGCTTGGTCCAGGTGCAAGGATGTTTTGTACTACCTACCCCAAGCACAAAAATTTCTAGTCAAAGCTCTGATCAACTATACTATAGTCTATTCCACAACTATATTACATTCTATTGCACTCAGCTGCCTCAAAAGTCTTTTTCTGATGCCTCATCATGTCTGAAGGGTGATCCTGGATTCTGAACTCTGACAGGTGACACTGAGCTGGAAAGAGTCAGTATAGGACCAAGTGTAGATTGTAGGCCTATTATCTGAGAACCAAAATAGTCAGGTGCAGACGCACTCATGACCAGAATATTGGCTACAAGGCAATAGGGTATTTTGTTTTGTTTTGTTTTGTTTTTTTGGTCACAGCAACTTATGAAAACCATCTTCTATGCCTTGGAAGGGTTGAAATCTGAGATGGAGGAAGGAAGAGCCACACTGATGATATCACCACTCTTTTGAGTATTGAACAATTGAATGAAACCTGGAGGATTTGGTCAATTGCAAAGTTAATGAGTCAAAGAAGCTGAAATTTTAGGCTGTAAAAGAAGCATAATATGTAGAATGAGAGAGAAGAGAGTTTCACCATATTCTCCTCTTATATTCAAACACTACAAGTTATTGGACATACATTCAAAGAAGGTAATGAGCAATGAAGGGAATTTCAAGAGAAGATCAGCTATATTGGTGAGGGGACTTGAAAATATGTTATGCAAAGATCATTTGAAGGAACTGAAGATATTTAGCCTTGAGAAAAAAAAAGATAAGGGAGAAGACATGATCACTATCTGAAAAGACAACCTCTGATAGGCTGTTACGGATAAGACAGTATATACTTTTTTAATTTTTTGAATATGTTTTCCAATTACATGTAAAAACAATTTTCAACATTCTTTCTCTTAATTTTGAGTTCCAAATTCTCTTTCTCCTTCCCCCTTCTCCCTCCTCCCCAAGACTGTAAGCAATTTGATATGGCTTATACATGTGCAAGCATGCAAAGCATATTTTCATATTAGTCATGTTAGGAAAGAAAACACAAACAAAAAAAGGAACACTATTGTGCCATAAGAAATGGTGAGCCTGTATTTGATTTTGGTTAGTTGGATTTCAGTTAACCAAAACTTTACTTGACAATAATGACTGGGAATTAAAAACAGTCCATCCTGAGCATTCATAATATTTTTATGGATTTTTGAAATGGGAATGTGACAATACTAAAAAGAGTCCATGAATTTATCAATGAGGTCTCGCCCTCTAATGGTACAGGTCAAAATCCATCCACATGTTGTCATCTTATGTGATTCTTGTCCATGTCCTCTTATATGTCTTCCATACAGCCTCAATCAAATGTTCTGGAAACCTTGTTTTGATAAAGGGGTGGGGTTGAAAATAGTTATTAGTTGATGGGAAATATTCAGTAGATTTAGGGTATAATTAGAAGAGCAAGGTTTTGTAGAAATCAAAAGGAGATGGGTTCAATAACACAGGGATAGGGATTAGTTGCAACAATGATGAGGGCCTCTTCTTTCTTTGATTTGGGGAGAAATGAAGATAGGACAGGTGAACTGAATTTTAATTCTTAATTGTTTACATATAAATATGTATACATATTATAGTTATGCACATATTTATTCACAATCATATATACATGTTACATATATGTATGCATATATGTGTGTATATGTATGTCTGTATTTATATCTCATTGGACAGTTAGATGCTACATTGCATGCTGGACCTGAAGTCGTCTTCCTGAGTTCAAATCTGATCTTGGGTACTTACTAGCTGTATGACCCCAGGCAAGTCACTCAACCCTATTTGCCTCGGTTCCTCATCTGTGAAATGAGCTGGTAAAGGAAATGACAAAACACTCTAGTATCTCTGCCAAGGAAACCCTAAATGGGGTCATGAGGAGTCAGACATGCCTGCCAATTGACTGAACAACAACAGACTGTGAGGTCTTTGAGAGCAATAGAACATAAGCTTCTTGAGGGCAGCACTGGTTCTTCTTTTTTCTCCATATCCAGAGGATCTTACACAGAACAGGTTAATAACTGTTTATGAAACTGAGTCTAGAGTAGAGAACAGTGTTATGTGTGAAAGCTCTAACTACCCCACCCCCAGCAAAGGGCTCCTCATTCATTTGCTTAATAAATGGTGGTTGAATAACAAGTGAATGAATGAATGGATTGCGTCTTCCAGATGGAATTAAAATGACTTATTTTAAAGAATTGTCTTTCCATCTGCTTCTAACACATTTGTTTATCCATGTGTTTCATGCTCTTCATTGGATGGTGGGTAGCAGCTTTAAAAATACCTACTCCCTTGTCAAAATATTTCCTATTTCATCTTTCTCCTACAGCAAGCATAAGACTCTAGGGAAAAGGAGGGACATGTGTTGTTTACTATAAGGCCTTTGGGGAAATTGGACTCCTTAGGAAATGCATGGGGGGACGCCACCCAAATACTTAGAGGAAAAGAAAGTCTCCTACTGAGATCGAGGGCCCATAAGATGTCCATATTTTACACAGCACTTGGAAATTTGAAGAAAAACTAAAACTAAATATTTACTTAAAGCTGTCACATTATTATTTAAGAGCCTATTCATGGAACCATGAGTTAGATCTGGAGTCAGGAGACCTGAGTTCGAACCATGGTTTGGTCACTGTCCTTGGGCAGCCTACTTTACTTTCTCTGGCCCCAGTTAATTGATCTATAAAATGGGGATAATTGTATTCCCAGATCCTAGCATAATGCTTTTCATATAGTTGGCACTTAACAAATGCTTATTAAATCAAATTGAATGTAAACATAAACTATTATAAAATAAATAATTTTAATTATTACAAATATAAGCAATTTTAATATAAACATCATGCCTGACCTCTTTTGAGGGAGACAAGACTTGCCTACATGAAACAACTAGAGAATAACATAAGTCCTGTCCAATTAGGTATTACATTGAATAATCAGTTGTCTTAATTTGTAGTTCAGATAATAGGCAGTTTAGTTTAATGGAAAAATAATTTCTGGTTCAAGTAGTCAGGGCTTGGTGAAGAAAGTATTCGGTACTGGAGTCAGGCCTGGATAATAGGGACAACTTAGTGGGAAAAGGCAGATTAGATCTAGGTAAGCATTATCAGAGGTCTGAAGATGGGAATGGTCAGATAAGGGTGTGTGTGTGTGTGTGTGTGTGTGTGTGTGTGTGTGTGTGTGTGTGTGTGTGTGTGTCTTGTCCTGGGGGCTTGGAGATGAGGACAGGGAAGAGGTGGAGAGGTGATCAATTGTCCTCTGTTGTTGTTCAGTGGAGGCAGTCAATCAATAGGTGGAGAAGTTATCAATTGTCCTCTGTTGTTGCTCAGTGGAGGCAGTCAATCAATAGGTTTCTGGATCTCTCCCTGAGTTTCCCAGGAATCAACAGCGTAGGGAATGGAGGCTTGATATCTCATCCCTTGATTTCTTCTCAAACGACATAAATTCAGATTTCTTTGTGATGTTGAGCTGTGTGGGAAGAGCAGTTGTTGGCCAATGAGATCTCAGATCATTATTAATGATGCCCCAAACTATTTCCAAATTCCTGAGTTTAAAATTGTCTGAGTGGTTGGAAAAATTACTCATAAGCTTTTTTTCTGGGCATGGTATTTAAGTCCTTAGGAGTTATTTGTGGTTCTTACAGTTTAAAGAATTTGTTCAGTCAAAAGTAGAATTTAGACTTAGGTCTTTCAGATGCCAAGCCAGAATTCTACCCATCTTGATGCAAAATCACCACCCTCACCACCACCACTACCACCACCACCACCACCATACTTAACCCTCACATTGCTTTGAAGTTTCCAAAGTATTTTATATGCATGATCTTATGAGATTCACAACCACCTTTTGAGAGTAAGTACTATGAAAAGCATTGCAATAGGAGTTAGAAGTCCTCTTTTCAGTCCTGAAGCGATTTGCTGTGTTACCCTCGGTAAATCATATACTTTCTCTGAGTCATGATCTCTTGACTTACAAAGTAAAAGATCTGGATTGTTGTTTAGTCATTTTTCAGTTGTATCCAACTCTTTATGACCCTTTTTGGAGTTTTCTTGGCAAAGATGACAAAGTGGTTTGCCATTTCCTTCTCCAGGTTTTTTTTTTTTTTAACAGATAAGAAAACTGAAACAGGGTTAAATGACTTGCCCAGCTAGTGTCTGAGATCAGATTTGACCTCAGGCCTTCCTGACTCTCTCCACTGTGCCACCAGTCTCTAAAGGCCCCTTCTAGATCTAACATGTGTTTCTATGTTCTTTGGTCTCTTCCAGTACTGTGACATTTGGTGTTCTGCATTTTTATATCCCTTCCAGCTTTAAGCAGCTGTATTCTACAGTTCCTTCTGGTGTTGATTTTCTATGATTCTAAATATTGTACTGGTTCACAAAAGAGAGGGATGGTTGTGGGCTCCAGTGGTTTGAGGTGGGGGGAAGTTTGATGGAGGCAGGAGCTACAACATATCCATCAGGAGACACTGAGATTAGCCAGAGAACAACACACCCCAGCTATAGATCTCGATAAGCCCTGGAAGCAGCGTGCTTCTTGTTTCCACCTGTTATCTCAGGATGCGCACCTGTGCACTGGGGGCTTCAGAGACAGACACATCATTCGATCCCTTTCCAGACTCACCACAGGGGCACAGAGAAGCTTCAAATCCCATGAGGGTAGGAAAAAATTCATAAAGGTCACTCCATTGTTTCCCCAGAAACGGCATGCTCTGAAAATGCCAACCAGCTACTGGTGCCACAAGCCAAATGAAGCCAGGATGAATTTTTGCAGTTGTTGCTGTTTTTCATCCAGACCTGTGATAAGTTTACTATGATTGGAAGATAATGGAAAGCAAAGAATAGAGTTGTTTTTGTAGCCTAGGGATGTGATGAGTGCCTTATCTAAACTTTGTTTTCTCCCTCTCCTGCTCTTGTCCCAGCCTGGCTCTGGGCTCTGTACATAGGAGACACTTAGTACATGTTTGTTAAATGCAATTAAGTCCTAACATCTAGCAGGCAGGATCACAAAATAATTTCTAAAATTTGGCACCTGGGTTTCATATTGTGTTCATCTCATTGCAGCCTCTTCTAGGTATGTAGTCCAAATGCTGGCTAATTGTACCCATCAAGAGATACCTTCTGGTGGAATTCTGATCACTCCAGCTAGAGCAATCTCTTTCTCTTCAAATCTCTTGGAAAACTTTGAATCTCTCTCTTATGCTGATCACATCCTATCTAGTATCATAATTATTTCTGTACCTGTTTTATCTTACTATTAGATTATAAGTTTCTTGAGAGCTGCCATGATGTCATTTTTGGGGGGTTGTATCTATAATCTCTATCTTATTTTTAGATAGTGCATATTTATCAAATACAATTGAAAATATGTCATAATAATGCCAATTTAAGAAAATAGCTATTTTTTTGTTGTCTCCCTAGCACCTCACATTTATATAATGTTTAAAAGTTCATAAAATATTTCCTTAATTACCAGATGATGTAGGTAGTGCAAGTATGATTAAATGACTTCCATATTTCTAGAGGCATCATCAGAATCAAGATTTAAAGCCACACCTCCTGACTCTAAACTTATTGCTGTTTCTAGTATATTATGCTTTAATGGTGAGCATTCAGGTTTGTTGAATCAAATCTGAATTGAATTGAATGAATGATACTTTACATTTATATAGAGAAACTTGCTAAAGATTTGCTTTTTTTCTGGTTACTGTTTTATCTCTTAGCACTCCACTGCCCCCAGTCCATGTTTACAAAGAAGAAAAAAAGCAATAAATAGGAAGGAATATGATCAACAGTAGTGCTTTATAACTGAAGGAGTCTTATTTCATTGTGTTGCCCCTTCTCTCTTTCCTGTGCCCAAATCCATATCACTGGGTCTTAGTTCTTCTTTTGACTTTTAATTCCTGCTTTAGTCAGTCAATCAATAAACATTTATTAAGCACCTACTATGTACCAGACACCGTTCTGAGTGCTTTAGGATCAAGCCTCCAAAGTAGAAATTTGCCACTATTTCCTCTCCAGTCTTGTCCTCTCTCCTTGTTTAGATTGACTATATTTCTACACCAAACTATAATATGTGTGTGTTTCAACCCTCTTTTGTCTGATTCAGATAAGAGTGAAGTTCATCTCTTGTGTCTGCTCTGTTCAACCCTCCTTCCATGTTTATATACTCTTCTTTTGAAATCCAATTATAAAAAATATTAAGTTGCACCTCATTTTCCTCCTTTCTACTCTACTGTATTCCTTTTATATCCTTTCCTCTCTTTCCACTCTTAAAATCATAAGAACAGAATGAATTTACTACCATTTCTTTTGTTTTCCTTATTATTATTGTTATCATTTATTAATTATTATCTTAACTGTTATTAATCCTCAATGTCTTTTGAAACATTAAGGTTCTGAAGGGACACTCTTTTGTTCTACCTCTATTAAAATGGTAGCATTTTACTATCATACAGCTCCTTCCAATTGCTCAATCAGATTTCCCTTTCTAGGTTTCTTTTCACTCATGTTTGAATTTCGAGGTTTCTACTCAGCTCAGGTGTTTTCAAAAAGAATGCTTGAAGTTTTCTATTACATTAAATTTTCATTTTTTTTCCTCTGTGGATTATGCTTAGCATTTCAGAGTAAGTTATTTTTCCTTTTAAGCCTGTAACTTTTGCCTTTTAGAATGTTGTATTCCAAGATCTCTTCTTGTTTATGGTAGAAGCTGCCAGATCTTATGCAATTCTGACTAATTGCTTGATTCTTGAACTCTTTCTGACTGCTTGAAGTATTATACAGTAGTATTATAATACAGTATAATACTATATTATTCAGTATTATACTGAAGTATTGAATAACCAAGCTTTTAATCAAATGTGATGGGGCTAGGGGCTGTTTATTGGAAATACTTAGGGTTTCTTTTTTAATTTTCTTTTTTCCTCAATTTTTTAACCAGTATTTAATGTGAGAGTATTTTACATGTTTATAGATCTGCATTTAAAGCATGGAGGACCTCTGGGGAAGAAAGGAACATGATTTAAAACATACCTTCTTATATTATTGCTTCTCATTTATAATCTTTAACACCAGCCTTAGACTTCACAATCAAGTTCTACATAGGAACTGGATTTCTATAATATATCAAAATGTTATGAAATCACCCTGATTGGTATAGGGTTAATAATCTTGAAGGGATAAAAGTTTGAGTTTTAGAAATTTTTTTTCCAGAAATTCTGTTTTCTTAATGTTAAGCATAGACATATAATAATACTATTAAGGACCACAGAATAGAGAATTGGGTGCTATATCTTTTATTATTATTTGTTCATTTTAGATGTCTTTCTTTTTTAAACATATTTTCACATTAGTGATGTTGCAAGTAAGAATTAGAACCAATAGGAAGAACTACCAGAAAGAGGAAACAAAACACAACAGAAGAAAAAAATAGCAAATAGTGTGCTTCTATCTGCATTCAAACTCCATAGTTATTTCTTTGGATGTGGTTAGCATTTTACATCACAAGGCCTTTAGAGATGTCTTAGATCCTTGTATTGCTGGGAAGGGTTAAGTTTATCAATATTAGTCATTGCACAACATGGCTGTTACTGTGGACAACGTTCTCCTGGTTCTGCTCACTTCACTCAGCATCAAACCATACAAGTCTTTCCAAGTTTTTCTGAAGTCATCCTGTTCATCATTTCTTATGTTTGAGGATTTCCCAAGGAAGTCCTTTTGTCCTTCTGCCTCTGGATATAGAGCCTTGAAGGCTACAGGTGTCTCTGGCCCCTTTTCCTATTGCCCATAAGTTTCTAGCTAACGTGTGTGTGTGTGTGTGTGTGTGTGTGTGTGTGTGTGTACACAGGTCTAATATGAATGAAGGTATTTACTGTAGTTTCTCAAATTGGATTTATAGATCATTATTCTGTCTGGCACCATTTTAAATATTTTTCCCCATTAGAACAATCATGTGAAAGGTAGGCTACATGCTTCTGTTTAGATAGTCATTTTAGTCAGAAATCACCAAATTCTAATGTATCACACTTATTTGGGTTGAACAAGTCAGGGCAAAGGGTACTATTTGAAACTCAGAAGAAGAGAGGCATTGTGGATAAGTTAAACACACACATACACACACACACACACACACACACACACACACACACCCTAAAACCCTGGACTAAGTCTAAGGAGACCAAAGTTTTAACCTCAGGTCTAACTCAATATTTGTTTAATCTCAGTCAAGTCACTTAATCTCTTGGCTAATAGTATTTGAATTATCTACTTCATATGCGGTATTATTTTTAAACTACTTTCTTATGCCTTATAAAGTTGTAGGAACATGAGATATAATTTTTAATCCTCATGTGCTTTTAAGATTATTCAACTTCTAAGAGTCAGATAGTTCTTTTGGTTTTTTTGTTTTGTTTTGTTTTATTTTGTTTTGTTTGTTTTTTTTTTTCCCCAGTCCAGTCCAGTTACTTTCCCCAACTTTATCTTTTATGAGCCTTTGGGGCTTCCTCACACAATACCTTCAGGTGCTAAGATGGTTAAGTCCAAATGAAATGGTTTCATTATAATTTCTGGTCACTATTTTCACTAATGACATACAAGCAGCGCCATTTACTTTAAATCTGCTTGTTATACTCACTCTGATTTCATCTGCAAATGTTCTTGGAAAAGATAGGTTCAGCTGAAGCCCACAGGAATTTGGGTGTTTCCCTTGACTTTTGTTCTTATTTGCTGAAGGTCTGGTTGACTATAGTGACTGCCATGTTTAGCTAGAACCTTCCTATTTTTAAGATACAATCAGTTATACTGTTTGTGATGTCTTTCAGAGCTCACTACTTTTAGCACCCTGTAAGGAAGGATTCCTAATTTCTATATATAGGGCTTTTTTGTTGTGTTTCATTTCTTGGTCTTCAACCATATATTCCAACATAATTGTCACTAACCTCAATCTTTCATTTGGTTGCAAATACTTTTTATCTATTGATTTAATTTATATAAAGAATATCCATTATGGAGATTGCTAAGTTCCTTTAACCCTGTCAATTGGTTAGTTGTTAAAGGACAATATATACACATTCACACATTAAGGGTACTGACAGTTAAAATAATGTTTTCATATGGTCTAAAAATGCTTCAATCCTCAATACACACAGTAAATATCAATTGGTTCATATGGGCAATATTCCTGATGACCAATTCTGATCATAAAAGTCCTTTGCTCAAAAGCCTTTGATGCCTTCCATCACAAACTCTTTAGTCTGGTATTCAAATCCCTCCATATTCTGTCTCCAACTTATCTTTCAAGCTTATTTCATTCCTCTTCCCTTCAAATACTTTATTCATTATTTATTATCTAAAACTCCTCATAGTTTGATGTACTTGCTTATTCCATCCCCTATTCCTGCAATCAATGTCCCTTTCTCCAAGCCCCAATCTTTCAAGACCCAGATGAGGTGACACCATTTGTATGAAGCTTTTTGATAATCCCATTCTATCCCATCCACTGAGCTTCCAATTTTATTACAGTTCCAAATCTTCCCTACTAGAATATGTCTCCCTCCATGGCAGAGTCAATTTCTTAACCACCTTTTTCTCTCACAGATTGTTTGTGGTAATCACTCCCATTTCTGCAAGGTTTTCTTCATAATAACTGGCCTGGTCAAGTCATAGTCATTTGGAGTTTGCTGATAACGTCATTATATACTTAGAAAATCTGCAAAGAAATGATTAAGACAATGGCTTTGTTAAATTCAATAGCATAACTTGTTAGAAACAGCAGAATTCAGGAGGAAATAATAGAAAAGGAAGTCCTGTTCAAAGAAACTGTGAAAATGCTTGAAATGTCTGAGTCAATCAATGCAAATTTAAGATCTAGTCTAGTGATACAATTACAAATCAATCTTTAATGAAATAGAGAATTACTTAAATAACAGGAAGGATATTCAGTGCTAATGGCTGGACCATGCCAATATAATAATAATGACAATCTTTTAATGATAATAACAACAGTAATTGTGACCCAAGGAAGTCAGAGAGTCATAAATCTGTAGTTGGAATGGACCTAATCTAGCCCAGCAATGTCAAACTGAAATAGAAACAGGCCACTAAAGTATAGGTAAGGATCCCGGGGTGGGGGGGGGCCACATATTGACTTAGAAAAACACACTACTATCTATGTTATATTGTATTTTTATTTATTTTCTTAAATATTTCTCAATTATATTTCAGTCTGGTTTCAGGGCATTCAAGCATACTATGGGTAGTAATCTGACACCTCTGATTTAGCCTATCCTTCTCATTTTACGGTTGAGGAAACTGAGGCCCAGAAATGGAAAGGAATATGTCCACGCATATACAAATACTTAAGTGGCAGATGTGAAATTTGAACCCAGATCCTTTGACTCCAGAACCAATGCTTTTTCAATTGTTCAACATTTCCAAAGGTTCTGTTTGATGACCTTTGAGCACCCATGGAGCTCTAAATCCTATGTTCCTACTTGTTGAATAGGATTGAATTTGAGTTTGCAGAGAACATATGGCCCACTCTCAGGTCATATTTGTGTGTTTTAGAGAAAGTTTCAACTTCAATTCATTAGGAAACTTTGCTCAGCTCTGATTTTCTTCTACCTACACTCTTATATCACTTAAGGGGAAGAAATGGGAGGTTCAGCACTCATCAATTAAGTCAGCAAGTGAAAACCTGAAGTGATAATCTTCCTGTCTGGCACAGTATCACCTGCACTAAACACTTCATTTTCCATGTAGTAGCTTCACACTGTGTCCTCTACATCTTTCCAATTGGGTGAGATGGAGAGATGAAAGAATTGAAATGTACCTTCCAAATCCAAGTCCCCAGCCCTAAATCCTAAAGCCATCCCATCCTTCCTTTTCCAGATGTTAAAAAGGAAGCTAATTAGCCTCCATGTAATCCTCACCCTGATCAGTGGCATGCCTGCTTAATTGTGACGCTGCCCAAGATCTGATTTTTGATTCTCTGCAAGCCCTTTCAGGGACACCAACAATGGATTTCTCAGGAGTGAGTCTGTTATTAATCATTATCAATAGTGCCCTAGGTTATATCCGAGAGCTTATCACCCTACTTAGGATGGGCAATTGTTTTTTTCTAGCTTGCATTTCACTGGCTACCCCAACAACCTCATATGGCTTCTTCCCTGGGCTGTGCCTGCTTGATGAAACTGACATCATTTAATCATTTAATTAAATCAATCATTTAAAAATATTTTATTCTGTATATGCTATGTACTAATAACAACTTATGTTTCTAGAGTGCTTTATATTTTACAAAGTTCTTTCCTCATGATACCTTTGCAAGCTATATAGGTTTTATGAATGTATTTTATAGATGAAGAAATCAAGGCCAAGGGAAATTAAGTGACTTAGAAGCAGCTGGGTGATGCAGTGGCTAGAGATCTGGGCATGAAGTCAGGAAGATGTGCATTCAAATTTAGCCTCAGACTCTAATTAGTTGTGTAACCCTGACAAGTCACTTAACCTCAGTTTCCTCAATTAAAAATAGGGATAATAATTACACATACCCTACCCTCCCAGAGCTGTTGTGAAGATCAAATCAGACTATTACCCATAATATTTGAAGGCACTTAGCACAGTGACTAGCACATAGTAGGAGCTTAATAAATCCTTATTTTCCTCCCCCTCCCTCTTAAATGAGGATATTCTGATATTGTCTTCATTTGTGTGTGTGTGTGTGTGTGTGAGAGAGAGAGAGAGAGAGAGAGAGAGAGAGAGAGAGAAAGAGAGAGAGAGAGATGGATTCCTTTGGCCATTTGGTGAAGCCTGTGGACCCCTTCTCTGAATGACTTTTTAAAAATATACCAAATACATTGGATTGAAAAGGAGCCCAATTATTTTGAAATAATCATCAAAATTTTTTTCCCCAAAATCAAGTTCATGAACCCTAGATTAATAACCCCATGAGTCATTGCTAGCATCTGAGTTTTTCTTCACTTTGTCTGGAATGCCTAGGTCAGATGTCACAGAACCTAGCAGTCTGCAATGATGAGCACCTTGATTTTTCTCTCTGTTGAAAAAGCCCCAGTTTCTGTAAGAAAGATCCCTTACTTTAAAGCTTGCCAACAGAATATACTTAAGCAATGAGGTACATGATGTGAGCCTTCGATCTTAATCATTTCTCTTATATGTAATCAAAGTTAGTTTCTATGGAATGCGGAACTGATTTCAGTCGGGGGCTTGGTAGGTTCACTGTTACTGATGCCTCAACAGTCGGAAATTGGCAATTACCTGTTGGTATTGTGTAGGAGGAAAAGATCGATAAGCTGTCTGCGTCATGATGTATAATTCCCCATTGTCTCTACACCCCATCTTTGTTCAGTTCAAAAAGCATCACTTTTCACTTTGCATTTCAAAGTGAAGGTTCCCTGAAAAGGAAACCAAAGGTTTAAAGGTGATTCTGGCCACAGAGACATTATTTTTTCAGTCAATGAAATCAGTGCTTGTTGCATAACAATTTAAAAAAGGACTTCACTTTGTCCATTTCTCTATGATAAAATTTGCTTTTTTGAATATGCTTTGGCTGACTGGATTGTTTTCCCATATTGTATTGTTATACCATACAGCATCTTACTTTACTCATCTGTATAATGGAGGTAATAGTACTTGGGCCTACCTGATATCATTAGCATCAAATGGGATAAGTGATATAAAATTCGGGATAAAACAAATCATTTGCAAGTATGTGTTAGATGGAGCAGGTAGGTGGTGCAGTAGATAGAGTGCCAGACCTAGAGTCAGGAAGACTCATCTTTCTGAGTTCAAACCCAGCTGCAGATACTTTCTAGCTGTGTGACTCTGGGAAAGTCAGTTAACCTTGTTTGCCTCGGTTTCCTCATCTGTAAAATGAATGGGAGGAGGAAATGGCAAACCACTCTAGTATCTTTGCCAAGAAAATCCCAAGTGGAGTCCCAAAAAGTCATACATGATCAAAATAAATGAACAACAACCAAATGTATTTATATATATGTGTATATATATGTTTACATATATGTATACATATGTGTATGAGTGTGTGTACACACACGTGTACATACACACACACACACACACACACACATATATATATATATATATATATATATAATGTATAAAAAGGCAGCAGGGCATAGTCTATATAGTCAGCTGGCAGTCAGGAAGACCTAACATCAAGTCTTACCTCTGATACCTGTTGGCTTTGTGGTCCTGGCCAAATCATGCTGCTCACATTAGAACAAATGCTAACCTGCATTGGTACAAGGGAGTTGTTCCCTATATCGTTGACATCATAGGCCTGATACCCTCCAAAAATGAGTGGAGTTAAAGCATAATTATATCATTTGAGCCCTAAAAAAATTCTGTGTGGTAAGCCATTCAAATGTTAGCATTCCCATTTAACAGATGAGGAAGGTGAGACTCAAAGAGTTTAAATGATGTCCAGGGCCATGGAGCCAGTGAGGGTCAGAACTGCCCTTGGAACTAAGCTTCAAATGCCCATTTCAGTTTATCATACTGACTTGAAACAAGAATAGATTATATATTGATAACCCTATGTGGTTTGCAAAAAAATTTCTTTGCAAGAAGCCAGTGAAGGTGATAGTCTATTGGTATACTGGTTTTACAGATGAGGAAAGCAAAGAAGGCTTTAGAAGATGAAGTCACTTTCCCAGGCCAAAGAGCGAATAAGTGACAACCAAGAATAAAGTCCAGTCTTGATTCCAAGTCTGGTTATGTTTGTTCATTTGTTTTTCACTTTGGCACATTTACCTTGAAAGGCAATCTGATCTCCCAAGACCTGTCCTTGGCTTACGCTGCATGTGCATAGCACACACGTATACATGCATATAGGCATATACATATATACACATATACATGTGTATATGTTTAAATAAAATCTAGGTTAGGTCACATTGATATTAATGTTAATAATTATATTAAATATCACTATATTATTATAATTACATATTATAATGTTAATCAATTTTTTCAGTAACAACAAATGAGTTGCTTATAAAATTTGCAAATAAAATGAAGCCTAGAGGGATAACTAATCCATTGGATGACAGCACCAGGAACCAAAAAGATTTTTTAACAAAGTATAATGATGGGCTGAATTTAATACTATGAAATTTAATAAAAAGACACGTAAAATCTAACATGAGTTTAAATGGTATAGCATTGAGCCAATCTGATGGACATCCTCCAAACTAAGGTTTTATAGCCAATGCAATGTTTCCCTGCCCTCCCAGGGGGTGGAAGGCACAGGTGTTATTATACCCAACAGACAAGTTTCTTTTCCATGTGTTAGCCAAACAATGATCAGACCCAGATGTGACATGGTTAACATTCATTTGTGTTTCTGTATTTTTAGGGCATGTCCACATAACTGACTTTAACATCGCCACTGTAATAAAAGGAGCAGAAAAGGCTTCCTCGATGGCTGGAACAAAGCCCTACATGGGTAAGTTTTACGATAAATTAGAAATTTAGTATACAGTAGGCACTTAATAAATGCTTATTGACTAACTGAGAAAGGTCTTTACTTAGGTTTTAGAACATAGAATATTAGATCTGAAAGGAAACTTAAAACACAAAATATTACAGCTGGAAGGTACCCCAGGACATACAATTGGAAGAGACCTTGTGGTCTGCTTGTTTCAGTTGTGTCTGACTTTTTGTGACCTCATTTAGGGTTTTCTTGGTAGAGATACTGGAGTGGTTTGCCATGACCTTCTCCAGCTCATTTTACAGATGAGGAAACTGAGGCAAACAGGGTTAAGTGACTTACTCAGAGTCACATAGCTTGTAAGTGTCTAAAGTCAGATTTGAATTCAGGAAGGTAAGTCAGGAAGATAAGTCAGCCTCTTATTTTTAACAGGGATAGGGACTAGTTGAGGATTGGATCTCTGACTTCATTGGTATTGGGAACTCTTGGAAGAAATAATTCTTTCTACCAATGTAGCCTTTAAAAGCTACCTAGAGAACTGGAAGGTGACTTGTCCAAAGTCAAACACACACAGTCATAGGAAATACTTGAATTCAGCTTTTCCTCACTATTTGGAACTCATCCAGCTGTTCAACAAACATTACACTACATGCAATGGATTATATTAGACTCTACCTTGAAAACTGTCTTAAGAGTCATTTTACAATATACCTGCACACAACTGCATTATTTTTTTTAACACTAGATATATACCAAGAGAGTGTCCAGCTCTAAAAGCATTCAAAATCACTGTGTTAACCCAATGTTAAAGATGTTTGGAGATCAGGATATGTAGAGAATCGACACATTTTTCACTTTGTATATTAAATGACCACAAAAATAGTAGCTCACATTTTAATAACATTTTTCTCCAAAAAGTGCTATCAAGTAGGTATTGGAAATATTATCATCCCCATTTTACAGATGAGGAAACTGAGGCTCACAGTGATAAAAGACTTGCCCATAGTCACCTACCCAGTAAGTGCTTGAATTGGAACTTTGACTCCGAGGCCTGTGACTTTTTGTCTTCACTATCCCAGGCTTTATCATAGTTTTAAATCACTGTAATAAAATTTTTATTATTTTTTAAAATCAGGACTCAGTTCATGAAAATGGATTCTCACTCTTCTATCAACAAATCCCCCCAAACCCCAACCAATTAAGTGAAGTTAGACATATATAATTATAATTTTATCTTAAATTATAATCTTAAATTCTAACTTAAAATTAAATCTTAAATTATTTTATCTTAAAATTATTTTCTATTTGAATATTGATAGTAGATTAAGCATGCCAATATTATTACTTCTCTCCCTTTATTTATAAATTAAATAGATCTTAGAATGCAGAACACAGAATGATAAAGTTGAAAGAGACCTTAATGGGCAGCTTTTCTCCAAGATAAAAAACTACCTATAAGACATGAAATTATCTTTCCTTTTATGTAATTAATATATTCACTGTAAATATGAAATTGTGAAAAACAGATCTTGTTTCTCTTTCTGGTAATTCATTGAGTACAACTTATATTCGAGGCAGTATGGCATAGTAGATGGAGAGCCAATCTTGATTTCAGGAAGACCTGGGTTCAGGTACTACCTGGGACACATATTAAGTGTGACCCTGGCCAAATCACTCAGTTTCTCTGTGCTCTGGATAATTGGAGACTATGACTATAACTATAGCCTGTAAGACTATACATTATGGGAAGACTGTAAAAAGATTATAAGACTATAAATTATGGGAATTGCTAATCTACATTAGTGAAGAGGGAATTTGGGCACCAGGGAGTTCTTTATAAAACCACAAGTCCAGACCAAAATTTATCTTTTTTTCCTATCCCTCTTCTCTCTCCCCCACTCCCTCATTCCCTCTTCTTTCTTTCTGCATGTATTCTCAATTGAATTGTAAAATGTGCTTAATTTTGAATTATACATGTCAATAAAATTAATCTTTATAAGCATTAAATCCCTAGTATGTGCAGGGTAGAAGATTAGGTTTACAATAGATTATGTCACTAAATTTAAGTAAAATAACAATTGTATATACTATCATTACTATCATTCCCTCAAAATGGGACTTTCACAACTTCCATACAGTAGCATTTTTGAAAAGTACTTTCATGGGGCAGTTAGGTGGCGTAGTAGATAGAACACCAGCCCTGAGGTCAGGAAGACCTGAATTCAAATCCAGTCTCAGACTAAACACTTGACACTTACTAGCTGTATGACCCTGGGCAAGTCACTTAACCCTAATTGCCTAAAAATAAAAATAAAAATAAAAAATATAAATAAATAAAAAGTATTTTCAGAATATTTGAGAAAAGAACAATATTTTGAAATAAAATGCACGTTTATTATTTTGACATGTACTTTGTAATTGGGACAACAGTAAAAATATGCCATCAAATAAATTTCTGACCAGATTATCTTTCATAAATAGATAAGAATCTTTTATACTATCGTTGGTGTTGTTCTGTCGTCTCAGTTGTGTCCAATTCTTTGTGACCCTATTTGGAGTTTTCTTGGCAAAGATACTAGAGTAGTTTGCCATTTCCTTCTCCAACTCATTTTGCAGATGATGAAACTGAGGCAACAGGGTTAAGTGACTCACTCAAGGTCACACAGCTAGTAAGTTTCTAAGGCTGGATATGAACCCAGGAAAATGAATCTTTCTGATTCTGGGCCCAGCACTCTATCTATTGTACCATCTAGCTACTAGTATAATTTTTATTAATTTCCAAACAAATGTGCAGAAAAACTGGTTCTGAGGTCTTCGGAGTAATTTGTGTCTTATTTAGTTAAAAATTCTCTCTAAAATCTTTCAACTTTTAATGGAGCTAAAGATAAAATTTGTAAGCCTTAAGGTTTTGTTTTTTTTTTAACATATCCACCAAATCATCGGACTTCAGACCTAGAAGGACCTTGAAAGTCATTCATATAGTTCAAGGCCTACCTACAACATGAATCTCCTCCATCATAGCTCTGAGAAGTGGCCATCCAGTCTCTGCTTGAATATACCTCATGATGGAAAAGTCACTTTATCCCAAGACAGCCCATTTTACCACTGGGTTGCTCTCTTAGGAAGTTCTTCATCTTGAACTAACCTCTGACTCCCTGACTTCCTTCCGTCTGTCCTGGTTTTGCCCTCTGGAGCTTTGGAGAACAACATGGCAGCCTTCCAAAATTTGAAAAGTATTATCGTGTCTCCCTTAAACCTTCTCTTCTCCAGGCTAAACATTCCCAGTTCCTTCTCATGATCTTCATATGACATGATTCTTTAGTTCCTTCATTCTTCTGGTTTGTCTAAAAAACAAGTTTGGTTTTACAAAACCGTACCTAGCTCATTGATGCATTTGATCACCCAACAGGCCTCTTTTGAGATTATGAATTTCTCCAAAGAGTTCCATTCCCTAGTCATAATTCACTTCTTCAAAGACTCTTGCCAGGGCCATGGAAATCAGAGATAAGCAAGGAGCACGTCCCATTGCTCTGAACCTTTGGAGTAATTTATATTATATTGGTTCTCAGTTCTGTCAATTTGAATTCTGTTATCACAAGCTAATGTATTAATGTGGAATCAAATAAAACTGCTGCATTGGCCTGATAAGTCCTCTTCTAGTTAGGGAACTAAGGATACTGAAAAGCAATGCAAAACCTGCTTTGTTTTAGTTTGTAATCATGACTTGGCTGTTTACCATTAGGGATACTTACTGTACTGCATAGAGCAATAGTTTAATCACTTAATCAGTAAATAAAGAAGGTACTGGCCTTAATGAGGTCCAATACAAATGCAGAAATATAATGATGCAAAAATCTGAGAAAATTAATTCATGCTAAATGTACCAGATTAAACAAATTGGTAATGACAACCTGTGGAAGCTTGCCACAAGTCAGATTCAAAAGCACCAATCTAATGTCAGATATTTTATTTGTTGAAGTTGATTAACTTGAGTATGAATAGTTTCTAAGCAGATATGATTATCTGTATCATGGTTCACGGTAACTTTTCATTTTATTATTATTTTTGAGAACACTTCCAAACTTGTCTGGTCAAGAAATGGACTGATCTTTTCTTGCCACCTCCATACCATCTCTGATATAATATTAGACATATACATTTATAGAAAAATTCTCATCTCAAAGGATTTCAAAAAAATTTATGCTCCTAGAAAAACTAACCTTCTTTAAGGATCTGAAATCATGAATCCTGCTTAGGGAGGAAGTGGCCTTTCCCATTTTCATTGAACACTAATATGGGCAAATAGGATGGAAAGATGCCACTGGAGTGGGTAACACTCCAATACAAATCTTTCTATAAAAGTCTTGCCCTTCCCCTCTCCTCCTACCATATATGTCTGCAATCTATCCTTTGTATAGCTTGCCAAGTTGGTATTCTCTACAGTATAGATCAACCTATGTCATTCCCCTGTCAAAGACACTTAAAAAACTCCTTATTCCCTCTAGGATAAGACAACAGCAATACCACTACCACTAACAACAGTATTAATAAAACTAACATTTATATAGCACTTTAAGGTTTGCAAAGCACTTTACATATGGTATCTCACTTGATCCTCACAACAACCCTGGAGGTAGGTGCTATTATTATAAGGAAACTGAGACTGAGAGAGGATAAGTGTCTTGCCCAGGGTTACAGAGCTAACCAAATATATCTGAGGCGGGATTTGAACTCAGGTCTGACTCCAAGTCCGGAAGTTTATTCACCATGCCACCGCTTAGCATTCCTCTCACCAGCATTTTAAGCCCTTCCCAATGTTGCTCCAGCTTACCTGCCAGACTGATATCACATTATTTTCCTCACACTGTCAACGTTCTTGTCATTCCTCCTGTTCCCCATTTATAACATTTAATCTCCAGTTTACATACTTTTGCAAAATTGTGCCTGGAATGCTTTATCTCCTAATCTCCAAGCCTAGGAATCCCTAGATCCCTTTGAGGCTCAGCTCAAGAACCACTCCCAGAGTCTGACATATAGTAAGCATTTAATAAGATGCATTGAATTCAACGGATCTGAGCCACTCAATGCCCTGGAGGTCTTTTGGTACAGTCTATCCATCTGTAACCTCTCCCTTTTGCTATATGGACAGCCCTTTTCTTTTTTTCTGGTTGGGTTTACCCTGAATGATATCATAGCTAGCAAGAAGTTTGTCTTTCTTTCTTTCTTTCTTTCTTTCTTTCTTTCTTTCTTTCTTTCTTTTTTCTTTCTTTCTTTCTTTCTCTTTCTCTCTCTTTTTTTCTTGCAAGAAGTTTCCCATGTATCTTTTATAATATGATAATAATAATAGCTGGCATTTATATATTGCTAGAAGGTTTTCAAAGTACTTTACAATTATCTCATTTTATCCTAACAGCAACCCTGGAAGGTAGGTATGATTATTAGTTACATTTTATAGATGAGAAAACTGAAGCTGAGAGAGATTAAGTGATTGGCTTAGTCACACAGCTAGTATCTGAGTTTGGATTTGAACTCAGATCTCCTTGCCTTCAAGTCTAACCACTGCCTTTTCTTTAAACTTTGGTTCACCTGAAGCATCCAGCCCTATTTTATGTGAATCAGGTAAATAAATTCAAATTATTTTGGAAAGACACAAGCTTGGGGATAGTAGAGAACACCAAGGTATATCCCCTGCCCACAAGAAGCTTACGATTGGATAGGGGGCAGAAAACACGCACACAGATAATGCTGTGTATGAAAAGGGCCAAATGAGAGTTGGAGACTGTAAATGCTACAGACAATCAGAGAAATGACCTCCTTGTGGGTTTTAGGGAGCAGGAGAGATTTCTTTGTGGAGCTGAGACTCACTGTGATTCTCAGGAATTGGGGAGGAAGGAAGTAAAGGGCACTCAAGGTCGAGTAAATGGTGTGAAAAAATCAGGGAGGTAGGAACTCACAAAACAATTTCAAGAAAAGTGAGCAAGGTACCTTGACTAGAATGGAGGATGAGGGAAAGATATGTCTAGAAAGGTACTCTTGGGGCCAGATCAGTGAGAACATTGAGTGCCATGCAGAGGAAGCTTCAGACCCTAGGATCATGCCAGAGCTGAAGGAAAGTTACAAAAGAGAAAATTTCTTGGGAGCACCAACATGAACCAATGCAGATTTAAGTGACTTCAAGCTCTGCACTCTAACCACTATGAGATTTAGCATCTGAGGTCATAAATTTGACAGATTGGGTGGGGATGAGTAGGTAAACTTGAACAGTTCCAACTTCCAGGGCAATGGAAGCCACCTTCTGGAAGCTACTGAATAGAATTCTAGGTACTATAAATGGCACCTGGATCACAGAGGCAGCACCAGACCCCACCCTGTGCTGTAGATATACAAAGAAATGTCTCATTGTTATCATTACTTTTAATGAAATTATCCATTTTTATGATTTTATCCTTAATATCCACCAATTTTGAGGATTAAGTTAGTCTTCAACTATTTTTAATTGTTTAAGTGGTGACTACTTATTGAGTATAATTTTGTTAAATTGTGATCTATAAAAACAACAACAACAACAACAAAGATATGGACCATGTCAGTGTTGCTAGAGGTCTGAAAATATTCAAGGAAAAACTTAGTTCCTGATTGAGTCTGTGGTTTTCTCGTATCCTCTTCCTTTGCATGTAACTGCTTACATGTTGATAATATATTCATATATTCAATTCTTCATATTAATCAGCCCTGGTGTGGAGGTTAACCAAACTCTGCATGGGCTCTGGGGACTTCACATGATCCTTTATCTGGGACACTTAAAAATTGCATATTCCATCTGTTATTTTAATTAATAAAAATCTGGCTCTATGCAAATACCTTTCCCTGGGCTGCCTGGAGAGTTTGCCCTCTGGGACTTTATCCACTCAATCATTAACTGAGCTGGTACATTTAATATTCTGTGAACTGCTGGTGGGGCCTTTGAACTAAAGAGCTCAAGAGACTGAAATCCACAAATCTGTCATTTGACACTCAGTATTCAATTGGCTGGGTGTAGGAAGATTCAAATTTGTGGAGGAAATATTCACATTTACGCACACCATCTTAACATCTTATCTTGTGGAGTATGGAATGCTCACCCACACTAGTGCACTTTGGAAATAAGTGAATTTAACACCTCAGCCCTCTCCTTCATAGGGTTTTGATATTGTAAAAAACTCTAGGGTTCATCTAAGAACTCCAAGAGATTAGAATTCTAATCCAAGAGATTAGAGAAGAGAAAAAGAAAGGTGAAAATGACCTGCCCATAATCATATAAGACGTGGTCACTAACTTGCCTCCTATGACTCACACTTTTCTGGTTTTTCTTCTTTGTTTCCTTTACAGGATAGTTCTCCTCTTCCCAATCCTTGACTATTGTCATTCCCCAAGATTCTGTCTTTGTTCCTTTTGTAGTCTCTCAAATAAGGAAACAGATAAGCATTTATTAAATGTCAGTTCTGTGCCAAGCAGTATGAGAGGAATGGGGGATAAAAAGACAAATACAAATAGTCCTGCCCTCGAGGAACTTAAGAGTCTAGTGAAAGAAGACAGCATATACATACATATATGTGTGTGTGTGTGGACTATTGTAGTAGATTTCTTCTGCCTTCTCCTCTCAAATCCACCCCCTTTTCCCACTCCAGTCCATCTTCCACTTGACTGTCAAATTGATCTCCCTTAAATGCCAGTTTGACCATATCACTCCCCTGTTCAGTAATCTCCAATGGCTCCCTATAATCTCTAGGATAAAATTAAAACCCTCTGTTTGGCTTTTAAACCTTCTATAACAGCTTCTTTCTGCCTTTCTGGCATTTCTACTTCTTGCTCCCCTCCGCCTGCCACAATACACATATTCTGCCATCCAGTGACACTGACTCCCTTGCCGTTCCTCAAGCATGACACTCTATCCACTGACTATTTTCACAAACTATCCTTCATGCTTAGAACTCTCTCCCTCCTCATCTGCCTTCTGGATCCCCTGGCTTCCTTCAGGCCTCAGCTAAAATCCCACCTTCTACAAAAAGCCTTTCTTAGCCCTGTTTAATGTTAGTGCCTTCCCTCGAGATTATCTCCAATTTTATCCTTTATTTAACTTGTTTGTACATTCTTTTTTTGCATGCTGTCTCTCCCATTAGAGTGTGAGTTCCTTGGGGGCAGGGACTGTCTTCTGCATTTAAATCTCCAGCACATAACACCGTGCCTGGCACATAGAAGGCACTTGATAACTGTTTATTGATTGACTGGCTGACTGGTCTTTCCATTTCGAGAATCTCCCACATCTAAGCTGTTACGGCCAAGTGGCTCCTGAGCTACTGAGGGTCCCAGAAACATGCAGCAGAGCTTTAACTCATAAAGGAACATTATGCCTTTCTTTGTATCCCCAGTACTTAGCACAGAGACTAGAAAATAGTGGACTGATTGACCGACTGATGAGGGAATGAGATCATCTCTAAAGTCCTTCTACTTCCCATGCTCTATGTACTGTAATCTAGGACATCACCCCACTTGGACGTCCTGTATGCAGAAGTACTTTCTTCCCCCTTTCCCTTTCTAACATACTTAGATTGATGACTTTTATTGCAGTGTTCCTAGTCAAGGATAAAACAAACCCAATAACATTTCAAATCCAACCTAGAGCTGAAGGATTTCAGGCTCAGCAGGTCTGGTCACTAAACAACACAGCAATCCTGTCACAGCAATCCCAGCTTTCAGTCATATTTTGAGAGCTAAATCAGGAAGCTCATAATGATCATCATTAGTGGGCTTGCTCTTTTTTTTTTTTAACAGTAAGTATTCTCAGTTTGGCAGTGTTTAGTGTAATACGTATAGTCCAACCAAGTTCATGTTGACATTTCCAAGGTGGGGGTGGAGGGAAGGGATGGAATTTGCTTTCTTTACACCAATGCATTTCTGAATAACTGATTACATGCCACCCCTCAGGCTTAATTCTTGCTTTCTATTTAAAACCTGTGCTGGCAGAATTACTCAACTACTCATGGCAATGTTTGGGACGACTTGAGAATTGATATCGGCATACCACTGGGCAGATGATGGCAGAGCTATGAGGGTTTCCACTGAGTTTGTACATAAGCTGCCAAGTTGGAGAGAACAGAAGTCAAAATCAACTTCCATATGTCCTTTAAAAATTATTATTAAATGGAGCTTTTGGTTAAATCTGAGAAGGCAATAGAATGTAGGCTCCTCTAAAGCAGGGGCCATTTCATTTGGGTTTGTTTATCCCTTAGAACTTAGCATAGAGTCAGTGCTTAATAAAGTGTTATTGAATAGTCTGGTTATGTGAAAAACAATTTTACTGGACTCCAGGAGATGCAGAGCCTCAGGGGTGTAGAATGGTCTAGGTCAGGGGAAGAAGGGTTCTGGAACTATGCCAAAGACTGTAGTCTGGCTTTCTCTCCAAATCCTACTAGGCTAACTAGTGGTCTGGTTTCTGCTGCCTTCCTCCAGCCTGGGAACCTTCCATGAAATTGTTGTGAATTAAAGGTGGTCTGGGAGAGCTCTGTTACTTAAATATCCATTGAGTGTCCCACACTACCCAACGTGTGGTGGGCCCAGAAAGTAGAACATGCTCAGATGCACAAGATATCTTGGGGAATAGAAGACCCGGGTCCAGTTTTAGTATGATGTTTACTAGTGTTAAGATGTTGGAGAAGTCATTTCACCCCTCTAGACTTCAATTTCTTCAACTCTAAAGTTGGGATAATAATTCTTGTACTGTGTGTACCCACAGAGTTGCTGTAAGTTGCAGAGTACTTTGTAAACTTTTAAAGGGAAATTGAAGTGTGAGCTCTCATTTTTATTCTCTGGACTTGGGTAGGATAGGAAAAAATACAGTGTAAATTCCCCTGGATCCACTGCTCCTTAGAGTTTGCTTTAAGTACTGGGCTTCCCATAAAAATTGTTATGATATAGACTTATAGGGAGTCAAAGCTGGAAGGGACTTTAGAACATAGAAAGTCAGAGCTAAAAGAGTGACTTCAGAACAGATTTGAAGGACCCTTAAAACACAGAATGTCATAGTAGGAAGGGATTTTAGTACAGAGGATATAATAGCTTGAAGGTGCCTTAGAACAGAGAATGTTAGAACTTGAGATGTAAGAGAACAAATAGCTGAATCTCTTAATTTTACAGAGGAGGAAATTGAGGCAGAGTTCCTTGTCCAAGGTCACATAGCTAGTAATGGTCAGACCTAGGACTATGACTGTTCTCCTGATTCTCAAACCAATGCACTTAGTTTGCAGTATATAATACTTTCTTCCTAGAATAAAGAAAACTGAAACTCACTCAAATTCTCCAAATATTTGGTCATGAATTTCTATGCATTGATTATAATCTTTTGTTTAAGAAGGAGACAGTGGAAATAGTGTTGGATTTGGTGACCTGGTTTCAGACCTCAGTTCTGCCTTGTACTACCAATGTAACCATGGGCAAGTTACTTTCCATCGCAGGACCTGTTTCCCAATCTGGACAATGAGAGAATTGGACTAGATGATCTCTGAGTTCCTTTGCAGTTCTAAATCTATGATTCTATGAAGTTGTTGTCACTTTTCCTCAGCTTTGGTACTCACACCTCATCAGTATCACATAAGACACTCTATTTCCCATCTCCAGGTATGTTCATCCATTATTCCCCCATATCTGGAATTCTCTGCTTTATCATCTCTACTTCCTGGCTTCCTTCAAGTCCCAGCTAAACTTTAATCATCCACAAGAAAAATTTCCTGATCCGTCTCAATCGCAGTGCCTTTCCTCTTTTGTTTATCTACAGTTGTCTTGTATATATCTTGTTTGTACGTAGTTTTTGTGTGTGTGTATGTTGTCTCCTCTGTTAGACTGTGAGCTCCTTGAAAATAGGTACTGTTTTTTTTTCATTCTGTGTACCCCTTAAGCATTTAACACGTTAAGAAGTGCTTGCTGAGTGACTGATTCAGAACTCCTATGCTCCTCTAGTCTTGTTCCATGATAAAATATAGGAAATAGCTGGTCATCAAGCCTATATTTGAAGACCTCAAGTAAGGGGCACCCACTACCCCTCAAAGCATCCCCTTTATTCAATGAATATTTGTTTATCACATCCTATGTGTAAAGTCTTGTTGATGTTGAAGATACAAAGAAAGTGTAATAACAATGTCATCTTTTCTCATTAGACCCAATAGAATCATCAATTTTCAGGAAGGATGACTTAGACATCATTTAGTACAACCCCCTTAATTTAAATATGTACTTTTTTAGGCATAATGAACTCTCACTTCGAAATTGAATTTAGATGTTTCTAGTCACAACATGCTGTGGCTGCACGATTATGATTTTAGTTTCTCTGAAAAATACAGGATGGAATTATGTCTGCAAATTAATCAGAGATGATATGTATTTCATAAAATATTTCTGGAAATCGAAGCATAAAATTTAGCTAATTAGCTTAAGAGTAATAACTTGGTACAAAGGAGAGAGCATTAGGCTGAATAGAGTTGGGTTCTGTTCCTGGATAAGCCACCAACTATCTGTGTGTGACTTTACATTGTCATTTGACTTTTTTTTTTTAGGCAATTGGGGTTAAGTGACTTGCCCAGGGTCACACAGCTAGTGAGTGTCAAGTGTTTGGTCTGAGGCTGGATTTGAACTCAGGTCCTCCTGACTTCAGGGCCAGTGCTCTATCCACTGTGCCACCTAGCTGTCCCCTGTCACTTGAACTCTCAGGGATTTAGATGAACCAATCTGTTAAATGAGTGGGTTGGATTAGATGATCTCTAAGATTCTTAGCAACTTACCCTCTCATCTCTCCCTCTTCCCTTCCCTTCCCTTTCATGTCCCCCTCCCCCCTCCAAATTCAGAGAGGTTTTATATTTATTTGTCATACCGACTGACGGCAGTAGCAACATAATTTAGCGGCAGATTGTATGTGCTATGAAGAAGAAGAAAGAATCAAATATGAAAGTAGTAGAAACAGTTGTATCAAGGATCTCGTTCTTTTTTTTAGGTGGAACACATCTCTGAACTTAGCATTCAAGCAAAATTGCAAATTGTGATTTGATTAAAAAAAAACATTTTGCATCATACAATGGACAGGTACTGGACTCATGATTTCCCTGGTAAGAAGAACTCATATGTGAAGAAACTCTCTTGATGATTGTCATCTTTTCTGCAACTTGTAGGCTTAATGAGTTTCCAAAGTCACTAAGAGGTGACGATAACCTACTCAGAGTTACAAAACTGGCTTGTGTCAGAGGCAGGACCTGGGCCCCAGGTCTTCCTGGAGGAGAAACAATTCCTTTGTCCATGACGCCAACCACACCACACAAGCGAGACAGAAATGCACCTGCCGGGACTGTGTAAAATGAGCGTGTAGAGTGAGCATGGTGGTTTATGTCTCCTTTGTTCTTTTCTCTTTGGCAGCTCCAGAAGTATTCCAGGTGTTTATGGATGGAGGCCCAGGATACTCCTACCCTGTAGATTGGTGGTCCCTGGGAGTTACAGCTTATGAATTATTGCGTGGTTGGGTAAGGAATACTTGCTATTCCCTAGTAAATGGGAGTCAAGAGTTTAGAAGCAGTTGGGTGTGACCTGTAAAATAAAAGTGTAATTCCAGCAATAAACACAAGGCTTTGTACACAGTCAGTGCTTAATAAATGTTTGTTGTTTGTGCACATATTATACTGTATCTAAATCGGAGAAGAGTCCTGAGTTCAAGTGCTGGCTCTGCCTCTTACATAGAAAGGTAGCAAGGTATAGAAGATAGAACACAGAACTTGGAGCCAAAATGATGAAGATTTAATTCTCACCTCAAACCTTTACTACTTATTTGAGCCTGAATTTCAGCCTCTCTTACCCTAAGTTTCCTCCTCTCTGAAATAGGGATCATAATAACACCTATCTCATAAGGTTCTTTTAAGGTTGAAAGAAGAGTGCATGTAGATAGATAGATAGATAGATAGATAGATAGATAGATAGATAGATAGATAGATAGATAACACTTTGCAAACCTTAAAATATTAAACAAATGTGATCTATTATCAGAATTACTGCATGGCTATGGTATCTTTTCTGGGACTCAGTTTTCTTCTCTGTAAAATAATAATGATAATAATTACTTTAATTGCTACATTAAGTCCTTTTGTTTTTACGACAGCCCTGTCAGCAAAGTAGGTACTGAAAGTATTATTATTCCCATTTTAGAGAAAGGGAAACTGAGGTGCAGAATATCAAATGCTATTAAAACCCAATGTTCTTTGTAAAATAGCAGTAAATGACCTATAAGGCCTCTTTCTGATGGTATGATTCTAAGTCTTAGTTCTTTCATAAAATGTACTTATTGTGTGCATGTTTTCCCTAGTATTTAAAAATTAAAAAAAAATTGAGTTCCCTAAATTCACCAATCAGGACAACAGTAATTTCCTTCAGAATTGTTAAGTGCTACAGGCTTTTTGTAACTTTCTTTGCTCCATTGATCTGTGCCCTAAGAAGGTAATGTCATAGTCTGCGATGTAAGGATGAGCCATAGGATGTAGTCATCACCAGAGCATATGTTGCTGAGGTAATCAATTACTGAGAGAAGTTTAGAACAGAACTTTTCAAGGCATGGCTAAAATTCCCAGGCAATTAAAAAAAAGCAGCTAGGTTTTCAGTCATTCCTTTTGGGTCATAGCTATCCCCTAATTCTCACAAAAAAGACAAGCATTTTCCTCAAATAAAGTGATGGCTCAATCTCTCTGGCTTTGGGCATCTGTGGTTTCATTTTGAATTCTGCCAAGAGTCTTCTTTTCAGGGAGTCCGACAGCACTTTGAATAGGCTTTCCCAATGGGGACCTTCAGTTTCTGCAGCCTAGAAAGTGTCAGCTTGATGGAAGTCATTTCTTTTTTCCCATTTTGGTCCAGATCTGTAATTTCTTTGGTGTAGGGCACTCATTCATTCAACAACTATCTATCCAGCACCTACTTGCTATGTGCTAGGCCCTATGCAAGGCATGAAGGATATAAAGATAAATAGGCAATGGCCCCTGTTCTCTGGGAGCTCTCATTCTCTCGGGGGGAGACATATAAGTTGAGGAGAAAATACAAAATCTATGCAAAAGCAAATACAAAATAATTTGGAGCAGGAGTCCAATGGGGAGGGATGGGAGAATAAGGAAATACTTATACTTAATAAGGAAATACATGAATACTCTTGTCAGTCAGTCTAATAGAAAGAACCATTTCCTAGAATTATTAATAAACATTTATTAAGCATCTGCTATGTGCCAGACACTGCACTAAACTTTAGAGATACAAAGAAAGGCAAAAATAGTCCCTGCCTTAAAGGAACTTCCATTCCAATGGGGGAATAATACACAAAAGGAAGCTGAAGAGGGGGGAAGTAGGGAAGGTACCTTGCCCTTGGGCATGATGGAGAGTTCCAAAGGGGTGGAGGGAAGAAATGATGAATGGAGGAGAAGAAATGTGAGCTGAGCTTTGAAGGGATCACAGAAGGCAAAAATGAGAAGAAAGACTATTCCAGGTGTGAGAAATAGCCCATTCAAAGGCAGCAAGGCAGCAGGCGAAATTTCATGTATGGGGAGCAGACATTATATCTATTTGACTGGAATAGTGAGTACATGGTGGGGAGTAATGGGAAGTCATCCTAGAAATTGAAGTTAACTTTGGGTTGGCCCTCTCTGCTCTTAGCTCTTGATAAGACAGTCCCTCTCTGCCCCTCCAAAAAATCTTTCTGAAAAGATCTTTCTAAAAATGAAATGGGGAAGACCCAGGAGGCAGTGAGTTCCTGATCACTGCGGGTCTTAAGGAGAGGCTGCATTATCACTTGTTAAGGATGTCGTAGGTTGGGATATTTCCTGGCACATATTAGTCACTTAATAAACATTTATTGATTGAGAGTTCATGTTTCAGATAAGAGGTTGAGTTAATGACCTCTGAGGTCTTTTCAAGCTCTAAGATTCTACAATTTTTGAGCTGAAGCTCTGGGGAAGAGAGAATTGTAGAAAATAACTCATATTTCCACAGTACTTTTCAGGTTTGAAGAGCACTTTTTTCACAATTACCCTTTGAGATAGCATATCAAGGATCTATGATTTCCCCATCATGGAAACTCCTGTGTTCAGGTAACCATCTATAACTTAGTTAAGAAGTCTTAGGGAGTGGTCCAAGTCTTAGAAAGGATAAGTGCCAAGATTATGGCCACACATCTATGTTAGGGGTATTTGAACCAGTGTCTTTCAAACTTGAAGTCCTAACATTTTGTTCACTATAGCATATTGCCTCCTGAGGTAAGCAGTACGGATCTTATTATCCCTATTTTATAAATTAGAAAACTGACTCTCAAAGGAGTTAGGACTTCTCTATTATCAACCCTATAAATGGGCCGTTTCTCATAGGTGATATTTCAACTATGACCTTAATGCTTTTGGACAGGCTGCTTCCCATGCCTGAAGTGCTCTCTTTTCTAATGTTTGTCTCCTGGCTTCCAGAGATCCCTTAAAGACTCAGTTCAAATTCTGTTGAATGATTGAAGAAGGATTTGAACCCAAGGACCCTGACTCCAAGTGTCACATTCTACCCACTGTCCCACATTGTTTCTTTGAAGTTATTTACTCTCTGCGAAGTCCCTGAAAATCTTCATTTGTTCCAGTTTAGAACTGTCTCTTATAAAACAATTGCTAACACATAATAAAATTGATTTAACTGTTCTTCCATCTCCCATTCTGACAGAGAAGCTCAGGAGAAGGGAAATGACCATTCGAAAGTAGCAGGAGATTGGTAGAAGAAAAGCAACATATTCCAGGGACCTGATAATAAATCCTTGAACCATTGCCCAGGCAGGATGTACTTGCCTCTTTATCTTGGCTTTGGGAAATGTTTAGAACACCCACTTCGTGGTGAGAAAAGCTCCATTTTTGTAGATCAGACTGGAAATGAGGGTGCTTTGCTCCATTCTACAAGAACTCCTGTCTGTAGCTCTGGGGCTCTTGTGCCAGATGAAGCAGTATATTCAAATTAGCCAATTTTGTTATTTTTTTTTTTTGTTCACGCCAGATGTGCTTCCAAAACACGCGTCCTTTCTTAGCCGGGAGGAGTAGCAACCTGGTGCAAAGTCAGATAAACTCTGGACTACGAAAGTTAAGTGAGAGAGATGATGAAATGGGGTCAGCTGGAAGAGGAGTTTGGACTAGTTGGGGCCACAGGTGGTGGATGAGATGCCTTTATTTGTGCTAGTAATGAAGGAAACCTCTTAGAGCTTTATCAAGTCTTCGAGCTACTTAAAGGCAACAAACCACTTAGAACACAAAGATCCTGCCTTGATGCTTTTTGCTGAAAACAGTGAAAGGGTTATTGATACTTGGAAGTCTATATTCTACTGTGTGGACAAATTAAGGGGCAAATACATCCTGTCAATTTAATACAACAAACAACATTTTATTAAACATCTATTGCAGATCAGCATGTGAAGTTCTGGGAAAGAAGAAAAATAAATAAATAAAGCCTTTGCTCCCTCCTCCCCTTCTACTCCATTTATTTATTAAATACTTTCTCTATACAAAACACTTTAAGTCTCATGGGAAATACAAAGGGAATTATGATGTAGTCCTACCCTCATAGAGTTTATGCTCTAAAAGCTTATTGCTTGTTCTACTTTACTAGCAGCAGTAGGCAGAGTAGGAGAAAAGAGCAGCCGGGTGTGGGGGGAAAAGTTCCACTGAGGCAGCTGGGTGGCCTAACTAATAGAGGGTTGGACCTACACTCAGGAAGACCTTAGCTCAAATCCAGCCTCAGATACTTACTAGTAAGGCAAGTCCCTTAACCTCTCTGTGTTTCTGTTTTTCCATCTATAAAATAGGGGTAATAATTGCATTGACGTCACAGAGCTTTTGTGAGAAACAAATGAATTAGCTTATAAATCACTTTGCAGACTTTAAAGTGTGATATAAGTGCTAGTTGCTATTTATTATTATCATCATTGTCATCATCGTCATCATCAATGCGTCATTAATTGCAAATGGAAAAATCATAAACCAAAAGGTCAGATTAGGTCAAGTCCAAGGTTTCTTTTCATGGTTGAAATCCCAGGAGCTGACACAAGTGAGAAAAAGCTGATCGCAGGAGCAGAGTGGTCGATATTGGATCAGAACAGTGTCTGTCAAAGGACGTTTGTCTGACTCAGCCCATCTCCCCAAAGCTTTGTTTCTTTTTGGCAGCTATTTACATTTACATTGTCACCCTACACTGACTTGTTGGCAGGGTCCTTGACCAAGTCCAAAGCGTGTGGCCTTGATTCAGTTATGCAAGTAAGTAATGGGTTGAAACTCTGAGTCTGGGGGGCATGCTAGGCCACATTTGTAAATAATTTTGATATAAAATAGAACATTGTATGTTCACAGGAAAGGTTCAAAAGAGATATTAGTGTTCAGATGAGAGATAATTCCCTTTTGACTCAGCAAATGGGAGATATATAAGGGTGGGAGGTTGAGGACACAGGGAAGGATTTAGTAGGTAGGACTTTGGAAGTGATCCATTTTCTACCACATCACATTATACCACTCATAGGGCCAGTTTGCCATGCTTTGAACACAGGATAATCTCAAAATGTTTGTTGCTTTGAATATTAGTCAATGAAAGACTTCTAATAAGACTTGTATGGTCTGATGCTGAGTCAAGTGAGCAGAACCAGGAGAACATTGTACACAATAACAGCCACATTGTGCGATGACTAACATTGATAGACTTAACCCTTCTCAGCAATGCAAGGATCTAAGACATCTCCAATGGCCTCATGGTGGAAAATTCTACCCACATCCAAAAAAAGAACTATGGAGTTTGAATGCAGATCAAAGCATACTACTTGCTCTTTCTTTTTCTTCTGTTGTGTTTTGTTTCCTCTTTCTGGTGGTTCCTCCTATTGGTTCTAATTCTTACTTACAACATCACTAATGTGAAAATATGTTAAAAAAAAGACATCTAAAATAGACAAATAATAATCAAAGATATAGAACCCAATTCTCTATTCTGTGGTCTTTAATGATATTATTACATGTCTATGTTTAACATTAAGAAGACAGAATTTCTTGAAAAAATATTCAAAAACTCAAACTTTTTTCCCTTCAAGATTATTAGTCCTATACCAATCAGGGTGGTTTAATAGCATTTTGCTATATTAGAGAAATCCAGTTCTTATGCCGAACCTGATTGTGAAGTCTAAGGCTGGTGTTAAAGGTTATAAATGAGAAGCAGTAATAAAAGGAGTTATGTTTTAAATCATGTTCCCTTCTTCCCCAGAGGTCCCTCCATGCTTTAAATACAGATCTATGAACATGTAAAATACTCTCACATTAAAATACTGGTTAGAAGACGGAGGAAAAAAGAAAATCAAAAAAGAAACCCTAAGTATTTCCAATAAACAGCCCATAACCTCCTCACATTTGATTAAAAGCTTGGTTATTCAGCATCTTATTCCTGACCTTTCTACAAAAGGTGAGTATTTATATTTTGGAGATGAGAACTGAGACTGAAGAGTGGGAGGGAATAGGACAGAACAGAGGTAGCGCTTTTCTCCAGTACACGCCTATATGGGCTGCCAGATTAAGCTCTCTAAAAACCAGCTTTGATTATGTCACTTTCCCATTCAAAATATGTTTTTTTTTCAATTGGTCCACATTTTTTATAGGTAAAGATAAATCTCGTTTCCTGGAATTAAATCAATTTAACTCAACAAAAGGTTATTGAGTGCCTACTACATATCAAGGTGTCTGGTCACAAAGATGAAAAAAAAATGATACACCCAGCCCTCCAAGAGGGTAGAATCTAACAAAGATCTAGCATGTACACAAGTAAGTAGATACAAGGTAGGATGTAGTGAGGGCAACAGAGTAATCCAGATAGTATTCTAGGAAAATTTGAGAAGGAAGAGAAACACTCTCAAATGAAAGGCTCAGGAAAGACTTCACAAGGGCCTGAGCACATGAATTAGCCTTTAATGAATTGGAGGAACAGAAGTGCCTTTCTATTGTCTTATGTGTGGTGATTACTTCTGGTTCTTTGGAGACCCCTGGGTTCCACGTCACACAACTACATACCACCAGTAGAAGATACGAAAATGACTACCACACATGGTATGGAGGAGTCACAGTCTCCATTACTGGGGAAACTATCCTAATCAAGCAGCTCATAGATCCCAACGAGCATTTTGATTATTTAAAGTTCAAGGAATAGAGAAGAGCCTGAGAAAATGCAAGGAATTGGGAAAGAGCCTAATGAGCTCAGGGGAAAGCTGATCATTCACTTTGGTGCTTAGGGATTGATCTAAAATATAGCTGGAAAGGCAGGTAGAAATTAGCTTTTGTAGGACTTTAAATGCCAGACTGAAACATTTTTGTAGCATAAGTAATAGGGGGCTAGTGAAGATTATTTTATTAAGTAATAAGGTAATCAGGCATGAGTATTAGGAAGATTATATTTCCAGTCATGTGAAGGATAAAATAGAGAAGAAAGAGAGTGTAGAAATCAGGAAAACTATTAAGAAGTTCTTAAATCTAAGAACTCTGATCTTCAGTGACCAAACATGATTCCAAAGGGTTGATGATGAAGTCTCCTACCCACCTCCTAACAACACAGGTGATGCTCAAAATGGAGAACAAAACATACACTTTGGGACATGGCCAATGTGGGGAATTTATCTTGCTATTCATTAGAAAATTTATTTTATGGTTTTTTTTTTCTAATTTGGAAGCAGGCATAAGGTAACAAGGAGCTAGGGATAGGGTAGCCAAAAAAAGAAAGAAAGAAAAGAGAGTAATTGAAGAATTTTTAAATGTGCAAAAGAAAACAGGATGACCAGGGAAAAATCACAGAAAAGCAGGACAACTTTGCAAGTTACATGTTGAATTTATTGTGTGCTTTAAAAGAAATCCAACCTCTACATAGCAGAGATTCTCAGATCAATCTATAATCCTATTTTTGTGTTATAAGGAAATACTCATTTTATTTAGTTTTTATCCTAAAAATTATTTATTATTTAATGATGTTTTTATTATAGTTAATATAGCTAGCACAGTGGCATTGTGAGCAGAAAGGAGAAAATGGATGTGCTCAAGATATGGAGGTAGAATTGGCAAGAGTTGGCCACCCCACACTTTGGCCCTAACCCACCTTCTCAGGGTGATCTCCTTCTACCATGTTATTTGAACCCTTTCATACCAAAAAGAAATGACAACTTTGAGCTACAAATTCATTCACATTATGTAGCATTTTAAGGTTTGCTCAGACTCACCAAGTGCCTCTCCAATTTCCTCTCAGTGGTGTTTATTTTCAGTTCTTCTACTGGTGTTGTTATATGGCTGTGAGACTTGGAACACAAGGCTCATGAAGGACATGAGAATGAATATGGCACAGAGGGCAATGGAGAGGCAAAGTGGGAAGTAGGTTGCAGTCTGAAACAAATAAGGAACTTTGAGGAAGGGGTATCAAGACTATTAGCAGAGAAATGTGTAGTCTAAAATGAAGATAGGTAAGGGATAAAAGGTAGACTTCGATACTCTCCTTATGATGTCAGGATAAGGTGAGGAAGGCCTCCAACATGTTGGGTTGCTTATAATTAACTTATGGAATGATCTGAAAAAGAGTCACATGAGCTGGTCAGGCATGGATGGGTTGGGGTCTGAATCATTCAATCAATCAACAAGCATTTATTTAGCATCTATTTTTGCCAGGCTGGGGAAACAAGTACAAAGAATGGAACAGTCCACACTCCTAAGAAACCCTCATTATAATAGGGTAGACAATGTGCATATCTATACACACAGAATAAATTAAAAGTGAATAAACACAAATAAATATACAATCATTAGAATGAAGTTAGTTTGGAAGGGAGAACATTAGCGGCTAGGGGAAGAGGAGGGATTTGGAAAGGCTTCATGTTAAAGATGGTGCCTGTGATGCATCTTAAAGGGAGAGGGAGACCAAACAGTGTGAAGAGAAGGAGAGTTCATGCTGATCATAGGGGACAACCAGTGTAAAGGCAAGAGAGATGGGAGATGGAGTGTTGTATGTGAAGAACTAAGAGAAGGCTAGTTTGGCTACTGCATTACAGAGTATGAGAGGAAAAGTAATTTCCAAAGACGTTGGAAAGATATATTGACACAGGGTTCTAGAGGGATCATCATTGCAGGGGAGGAACATGCAAATTAATGTGATCATAGATCCATTTGAACATTTTGGGTATTTAAAGATTGCAAAGTGCTTCACCAAAGGTATCTCATTTGATCCTCCAAACAACCTTGTGAGGAAGGTGCTATTATTATCTCTGTTTTACAGACTGAGAAATTGAAGCTTATAGAGGTGGTGACTTATTCATGATCACTTGTGTGATCATGAGGTTTTAGCGTCTGGTCTTCTAGATTCTCTATTTAGTGTTCTATCCACTATCATGTCATGTTCAGTTCAATGATTCTATAGACTTTTATGGAACAGGGTATCAAGTTAAATACTTAGAGGGAGATGCAACTAAGTCATGGTCTTTATCCTCAAAAGACTTACAAATTACGCAGGGGGAGGGATGGTGGAAGGCAGGATAAGACATGGGTAGAGGAGACATTGAGGAAGGGGAAAGAGCCAAGCATGACTCAGAGGTTTTGAGGTTGTGTGACTAAGAGACTGATGAAGACAATTTAATGGGAATAGGAATGTTCAGAGGATGAACAGATTTTGTCAGGGAAAAGATAAGTTCAAGACATCTTGTTGTTTTGCATTAGTTATTTATGCCGTTATTTGACTTGTCATGTGTATAAAGTTTTTACCCCCAGCTAAAAAGTAAACTCTTTGAGGAAAGTGACTGAATCACTTTGTGCTCCCCACAGCACCTGGCATAATGCCTTGCAAACAATATGCTAGAGATGAATATGAAAAAAATGTTAGAGATGAAAAGGATTTTAAAACATCAAATGTTGGAGCTGGGAAGAACTTTAGAGCATGGAATTTCTGACCTAATAGAGAAGTTTGAAATCTTTACAGATGACACCCAGGGAAGTGTAGGGAATTGCTAAAGTCAGTCACGTATCTATATAGTGGGAGAGGCAAAACTTTAATATAAGTCTTCTGACTCCTACTCTAGTCTTCTCCTCAGTTTCCCCAGCTGCATCCTTAGACATTCAATGATTCTCAAGAAATTTTAATTTTGTAGTGATCTATATACACTCTGCCTATGTAGATGGTCTTTTTTTGGGGGGGAGGCATAGGGATGTAGGAAGGTGATTTTATTGATATATGGGAGGACCTGTGAGGAAATTGTCTTTATCTATCAATGTGGATTGGCAATCATTCTACAACATATAGTCTTAGAGAGGTCCCTGGGGCCATGTGAGTTCACTTGCCTTTTTTCAGGATCATATAGATAGTATATACCAGAGAGGAGATGTCTTTGAGTGGTGCTATGCCAAAAAAGTTAATCATTCTAAACTTAGATGAAGTTTTTAGCTTTAAATCTTTAAAAATCTTTTAAAAAAATAGATTTTTCAAAAGCTGAATTCTGACCAAAGGCTCTCTAAATAGCAATGGCTCTCTTTTACGCCCATTATTGAACATAAACTTATTTGTTTGGCATTTATATTTTGTTCCAACCTTCCTATTGTTCCAGACTTCTCACACATTACTCTTATCCAAGAACTCTAAGATCTACTTATGCTGGACAGCACTTACTGTTCCTCACACATGACATTCCATATGACATTCATTGTCCTCTCCACATACTCACATCTCCTCCTTTTATTTTTCTGTGACTAGTACCATCATCCTTCAATTCACCTTGGTTGTCTCTGATTCTTCCCTCTCTTCATCTGTATTCAATCAGTGACCAAGTCTTGTTGTTTCTATCTTTACATTGTACCTCTCATTAGCCCCTTTCTGTCTCGTACAGCTTTGCCCCCAGTCCAGGCCGTTATCATCTTTCATCTTTTGTACTAGCTATATCCCATTCCTAGATTGGTCTCTCTCCTCTGCTCAGTTTTTTAAAATCTGTTGCTTCCTTCAAGGCTCTTCTCACCTTCTGTAGGAAGCCTTTTTCAGTTCTACCGGCTCTTAGTGCCATCTCCTCTAAAGTTATCATCCATTGACCCTGTATGAAAGTTTCTTGTATGCCTATATATATATATATATATACACACACATATATATATATATATGTATGTTGTCTCTCTCATAAGAAAGTAAACTCCTTGAAGGCAGAAACTATGATGTTTCCTTTGGATATTCAAAGCTAGTGCCTGACACATAAGTGCTTAATAAATATTGATGAAATGATGGTTGAATAATTAGATTCTCAGAAAACAGAAATAGTTCATTACTGACCCCAAATTTGAAGATTTTCCCACCTGGGAAAATGTGCCAGAACTTATACTCCACTGGAAGAGTCCTCAAGAACCTATATACCATGAGGAGGCATCAAAGAAGGGATTAAGTGAAGAAATAACAACTCACACATTTATCTACTGCTATAAGTTCTACAAAGCACTTTCCTCAATGATCCGTTGCGGTCCTTAATAGGGCAAACATCATCATTTTATAAATAAGGAATCAGAGGCCCTGAAAAATGAAATTATTTTCCCAGGGTCACAAGGCTCAGCTGATGGTTGGGTGGATTCAGTAGGAAGGCCAAGTTCTCAGTGCTTTTTTCTTCCTTTGTTTGCAGAGACCTTATGAAATCCATTCAGCCACGCCAATTGATGAGATCCTCAACATGTTCAAAGTAGAACGCATCCACTACTCCTCCACATGGTGTAAAGGAATGGTGGCATTATTGAAAAAGGTAAGGGAGGGGAGGCTCACAGGGCCCCAGGGCCAGACTCAGCCTTTGTAAGCCCAAAGTTCTGGGAGTCCTCTACGGGCCTGATAAAGCGAGAGCCCCTAGGTATCTTTATTCCCTACTTCGTGGACTGACCAAATTTAAATGAATAGAATTTTTAAGATTACTAAGTAAATTAAGTTTATTAAATTTATTTATTAAAATTAAAATTTATGTATTTATAAAATTTAATTTATTTAATACTTAAAATTAATCATTAAGTCAAATTATTAAGTACTATCATGTTAAAAGTACTTCTAGGTACTAAGGATACAAGAATGAATGAAAAATAGGCCTATAAATAAATATATATGTATATATGTATATGTGTATGTATATGTGTATGTATATATACATATGAACTTTTATGATACAAGAGGGTGAGTGGGTGGGATACAACTTATGACTAAATAAGTATATATATGCATATATACACATGTACATATACATACATGTGTGCTTATTTATATATGTGTATGTGTGTGTGTGTGAGTGTATGCTATTGTGGAGGAGCAATGGAGCCCTGACAACTAAGAGTTCAAGAAAGTTACTGAAGGAAGCTAGGGGTTTCTAAAGCACCAAGTCTAGACATAGGGGCAGTTTATGCAGAGGCATTGAGGCAGGCTATAGATGCCCAACTTTGGAGAACAGCAAGTTATTAAGCTGCCTTGAAAATAGAGTGGGTAAAAAAAATAATGTACAATAACCCTGGAAAAGTAGGCTTGAATCAGATGATGAATGGTATTAAATATCAAACTGAGGAGTTTGTATTTTTTCATTGAAGAATTAGGAATTCCAGAAGGTCCTTGAGCAGGGGAGGGGCATGATCAGATCTGAACTCGAGGAAGATTATTTTGTCAGCTCTGTGGAAGGCAGATTGGAAGGTGAAGCAACTAAATGAAGTTTAAAAGCTGGGAATCTAATGAGGAGATTCTTATAATTGTCAAGAGGAGGGGTAATGAGGGCCTGAAACAGGGTGCTGACTGTGGGAGTATGCAGAAATGGACTAATAATGATGTATTATAGAGACAGATTCAACAAGAATCAACTACTGATTGGATATAGGGTGTGTTGAGGGGAAGGACAACTGGAGGCTGCAAATGGAGGAGAATGGGAGGATGAAGATAGTATTAACAGAAAAAGAAACGGAGGAGGTATGGGTTTGGGGGAAGATAACGAATTCTGTCTTGGGCAGGTCAAGTTTTAGAGGTATACAGGACAGCCAGTTTGAGATGTGCTACGTGCTGCTGGTAAGAAGGGACTAGAGGACAAGAGAGAGAATAGGGCTCTATATAAATCTTGGAGTCATCTGCATAGAAATCTGTAATTCAATCCAGAGAAGCTGATGAGATTAAGAGAGAAAAAGAAGACAAATCAGGAGGGAGACCTGGAGGATATCCACAGTCTGTCAATAAGCATTTAAGTGCCAAGAATTGTACTAAGCTCCAAGGATACACTGCCCCTTCCATAAAAAAAAAAAAAAAAAAAAAAAAATCCCAGTCCCTGTTCTCAAGGAGCTCTTAGTTAAACGGGGGATACAATATGCAAACAATTAAGTACAAAGAAGGTAAATATGGGATAAATGGGAGAAAATCAACAGAGGGAAGGCACTAGTATTGAGAGAGATCAGGAAAGGCTTCACATTGAAGGTGGTATTTTAGATGCAATTTCAGGCCAGGAAAGCGTGATTAGTGACTGGCAACAAAAGATTAGAACTTTATTATATATTTAGAAGGAATAGCAACTTGGACACAATAGATTGGCAGTTTCATGTACAATCAACTTTTTTTTCTATTTTACTAAGTTATGGAAATGATTGCTTTAGTTCTTAAATTCAGAATAAAATAAAAATTTAAAAAAAAGACCTCTTACTAGAGATGTAATTGTTCTGCAAATTTCAAAGTCATGTGGAATACAAGATTCTTTTTTAAATTTTTACCTAGGGAAAAAGGAAATCCTGTGGAAATTTCTGCAAACGAATAAACAAAAAACCCAATCCTTCAATTCTTTATTTTTTTAGCTCTTTTGCATATAGGAACCTACTTTTCCAGTTTAGCCAAAGTGAGCCATACTAGCCTACTTTTTTATAGAATTTTATGGTTACAAAGCACTTTCCCCATTAATGTATGAAGTAGATAATTACAAATATTATTACACACATTTTTTTCAGATTATAATGCATACTTATATGGCTGCTAATAGTGTGCAATACACACTATGCTGGGAACTTGGGGAGATGTAAAGTTTAGATAAGACATAGTACTGGTCTTAATGGAAGTTTATTAGGAAAATATAACAGATCTCCTATCTTTACTATATGAATTCTGAGGTAAAAAATCATAAAGGGCTGCAGGGCAAAGAAAGTTTCAGGAAGGAAGTGGCATCTAAGATGACCTTGAAATGATGAGTAAGAATTTGGTGGAGACCTGGGAAAGACTTTAATTTAGAAAGGCCAAGGTCACCCACTGCATTCTAAGCCATCACCAATCATCCTTTTTCTCTTGTCACTGGACTTTGATGACTCTGGAGGAGAGAGTAAGGCTGATGATTTTGTGCAGCTCTGCCTCACTTAAAGCCAATTCATGTGCAAGTCAAGACATCACCCTGCTGATGTCACTGGTCCTCTTTGAGAACAAAGGATGGACAACAAGAAAATTTTAGTAGGCAAAGAGCAAGAGGGTGGAAATAACAGGTACAGGTAACAACACATGCCTTGTCACAAGGATGGAAAAATACAGAAAGGTGGGGACAGAGGCAGAGAAGGGACTAGTTTGTGTGGAGGGGGATTAACATAAAATAAGACTGGAGAAAGGCAGGGTAATAGTGAATTATGGAGGGCTTTGCATAACAGGCAAAGGACTATGAAATTTATTTGGTAGATAATAGGGAAAAATGGAAGTTTTTGTTTTTTGTTTTGTTTTGTTTAGCAAAGAAAGCTTAGAGAGTACATGTGACTTGTTCGTGGTCACAGACCTCTTAGTGACAGTCAGGACTTGATCCTCAATCTTCTGAATTCAAGTCCAGGGTTCTCTCTTCCATAGTACACTTGCTATTGGTGAAAAGGTATTGTTTTAGATCCCTAATGAAAAAAAAAAGGATTATACTAGATAATCTATCTCTAAGCTCCCTTTTAGCTCTGTATTTTTAATCATTTTTCTAAACTCTGGGATCATAGAATGTAGAGCTAAAAGAGATTAGCATAACCCTTGAATCTTGCAAATGGGAGTACTGAGACCTGAAGAGTTTAAATGACCTACCCAAGGTCATTCAGATAGTAAATGCAGAGCTAGGATGTAAACACTATTTTTTTAACTCAATTTTGGTTTATTCATAAAATTATATTGCTTGATGTATCAAATATCAAAGTTTGGCTAATTTAGAAAAAAATTAAGAATTTTTTTCCAAAGTATATTTTTAGTTACTTACAAATTGGGATACAAGCTGCTGTCCTTTAATGGATCTCTTAAATATTTCCAATTTTTAAGAAGTGGACAAAAATTGCAGACTAGAAGAAACCCCAAGTATAATAATAAGGTGAAGAAAATCATTATGTTGCCTGCACTGTGTCCTCTACCTCACCAATCAGGCACCAAAAGTGCTCCTCTTGGAAGAAAAAAAAAAGCTCAGAGAGGAATTCTGTTCTGTTCTTTTAATCTCTCTGACTGTCACAGGAGGCTGCTTCTCCGTTACGTGTCCCTGTATTCTCAAGTAAAGCTGCAATCTCAGAACACTTTGTCTCAGACAGTGTGATGAGCCCCACAGCTTATCAGAAACCACCTGAACTCCTCTTGGCTTCCAATTCCTATCAATGACACCAGGCTTGTGGCTCTGGAGTCACTTTTAACTGCTCCCTCTTTCTCCTCTCTTATTTCCAAGTCCTATATCATTGACCTTGGTAGTATTTCTCTCATGTGTTGACGCTTCTTCACTATTCCAACTAAACTAGGGCTGGGGACGGAGCCGTAATATCATTAGTATAGGGAAATTCAAGATAAAAAAAAAAAAAAAAACTCCCTCTGCCAATATAAGCTGAAACCCTTCCTGAAACTTAGGGACTTGTCTAGGACATTTAGAGGTTAAGGGACTTGTCCAGGGTCCTGGAGCCAGTATGTTTCAGAGATGGGATTTGAACTCGGGTTTGGCTGGTTCAGAGATCATCTCTCTGTTTCCATTGATGCTTCCCTCTTAACTTTGGAGTCATGAATGAAAGCCTGGCTATTTACATTCCAGCTCTGACCTTTGCATGCTATATATTCATGTAAAAATCACTTAATCACAATAACATAGATTCAATTGGCTCAGAAATCATCTCTCTGCTCACTGTGCAACATTATCTCACTGTTACTATATTAATAACCTGAGGACAGGGAGACCTGATCCTGCCATTTGTTGGTATGAGCAAATCACTTCACCATACAATCTTAGAATCAGAGACATAGACCTAGAAGGGATCTTAGAGGCCATCAAGTCCAACCCCCTTATTTTACAGGTGAGGAAACTGAGGCACAGTGAGATTAAGTGACTTGCCCAGGGTTATACAACTAATAAATATTCAAGGTAGAATTCAAACCCAGGTCTTTCTGACTTCAAGTTCAGTGCCCTAGTCACTATGTGATAAATACTACCTTTCCGAACTTTAGCTAGGTGGTATGGTGGTTACAATGGATGAAGTAAGGAAGACCTGAGTTCAGATCTGACCTCAGACACTTAAAGCTGTGGCATCCAGGTCAAGTCATTTAATCCCTGGTTACTTCAGTTTCCTAAAAAAAAGGGACAATAATAGTACTTACCTCCCAGAGTTGTAAGGGTCAAATGAGATGATTTTTGTAAAATGTTTTGCAAATGTTAAAGCACCATATAGATGCTATCATTATTTATTCACCTGTAAAAGGGGATAGTAATAGCTGAAATGATTACTTTGGTGTAATGAGTCTAAGATGGAATTATAAATGTGTAGTATTTTGAAAAGTTTAAGGTATTATTTTTATGGGGAAAAGGATGGGGTCTGGACCTATGATTTCATAATTAGAGTGAGCTCCCCATGAGGAAATTCCCTCCATCAATATAGCTTGGCATCTCTTTTTGCAACTTAAACAGTTGCTTTGGGATGTTGACAAGTTAAGCTACTTGGCCAAGATCACATAGTAAATATGTGTGTGTGTCAGAGGCAAAATTTGAACCTAGACCTTCCCAACTCAAAAATTATCTACTTATCTAAACCGTCTCTGAAAGCACTGTGTAATGTCAGGTGGTAGTAAAGGTAGTGATGGAGATGGAGGAGGAAAAGGAATAGGAAGTGTACTATTTACCTTGGAGATCTCATCAGCTCTAATGGTTTCAATTGTTATCTCTATGTTGATGATTTCCAGGTCTGTTTGTCCAGCTCTAACCTCTCCTAGCCTCCAGACTCACATCTCCAACTGAATATTAGACACCTCAAACTAGATGTCTCATAACCTTGTTGTTCCTCATGCAGTTCACCTCATCTGTCCACTCTGAGCATTTTCTTTGGCTGTTCTCCATGCCTGGAAAACTCTTCCTCCTTATCTCCAATTCCTGGCTTCCTTCAACTACCAACTAAAACCGCACCTTCTATAGGAAGCCTTTCCTGATCTGCTTTAATTCTAGTGCCTTTCTGTCCTTAATTATCTCCAGTTTGCCTTTTTGCTTTTATATTGTTTTTATATAATTGTTTGCATATTGTCTCCCTCATTAAACTATGTGTGGGCTCCTTGAGAACAGGAATCATCTTTTATTTTTCTTTGTATTCCCAGCACTTAACACAGTGACAGGCACATACTAGGTGCTTACTGATTGACTGATTTGCTTCATAACTTTCTGGATTTCTCTTCTCTGGGTTTCAGTTCTTTAATCTGCTAGTTGGGCTGATCTTATTTTCTGTTGAGTCAAGATGAATTTCTCAGAGCATGTGGGCCACCTGAGAAAAAAGGATCTAGATTAATGCAGAGCAATAATGTTATGATATATTGATTACTCTGACCTCTTAAATTTCAGGATTCTCATCAGACTTTGAACTTGTTAAACATATGAAGTGCAGAAAATCTTTTCTTTTTCTGTTTTGAAATCACAGCTCCTCACAAAAGACCCTGAAAGCCGCCTTTCCAGCCTTGTAGATATTCAGAGCTCTCCATATTTAGCCGACATGAACTGGGACGCCGTGCTGGAGAAGGCAATGACGCCAGGTTTTGTTCCAAATGTGAGTTGAGGTTCCCTTGGGTCCCTCATCCCAAATATCCCTTCCATTGATCCCACATATGATTCAGAATACTGTGCGCTTAGTTCTCCCTTCAATTTTCTAGACTTTTGGAACTGTAATATTGCAATATTCAATCGTAATATCACAATCATAAAAGCACCTCAGAGATCATCTTATTCAACACTGGCTGAACCTGGAGAAGTAGAACTACCTGTATGGCACCCGTGGAATGTAATCATCCAGCCACTGCTTGAAGACTTCCAGTGAGGGGGAACTCATTACATCTAAGACAGTCAATACTACTTTGAGATGGCTCCAATTTGTAGAAAATTCTTCCTTATATGGATATGAAATGTGCTTCTATGCAATTTTCACACATTATCCTACTATTGTCCTCCAGGGCTTATAAGCTTAAGTCTAATGTCTCTTGTCCTTGATAGACTTTCAAAGATTTAAAGATTGTGATTAAATTCAATAGACATTTATCAAGCACCTGAAACGTTCACAGCAAGAGGAAAGGGAAAATCACGTATAGAAAACTGGCTTGAGAGTCAGGAAGATTTGGATTCCAATTCTGCTTTTAATACAAGACTGGCTGTGTGACTTTAGGGAAGTTACATAACCTCCCAATGCTCCCAAGAAACTTTCTAAGACTCTAAATTGAAGAACAGTAACTGTTCTGCCTGGGTAGAGGAAATTTCTTCAATAAGAGTTCCAGGAAAGGAGATGAAAGGAAAAGAAAAAGAGGGAAGGGGGAAAAGAAAGAGAGAATGAGGAATAAGTAAAAGGGGCAAAGTATGAAAAAGGGAAAGCAGAAAATGGAAAAGGGGAAGGGGAAAGAGAAGAAAGGGGGAAAGGGAGCTGGGGAAAGGAATGAAAAGGGAAAGGGAAAGGAAAGAATAGGTAAAGAGAAAGGGGGAAAAGGGAAAAGACAAATGCAAGGCAAATAAAGTAAGAAAATTTAAGAAATATGTGGAAAGTATTCTGAAAATGGCAATGTAAAGAAACAGCATAGTCGTTTTCTAGGCTAAGCATTGCTACTTCTTTGTAGCAAATCTTACATGGCATGCCTTCAAATACCCTCACCATCCATTTACCTTTCTCTGGTAATGCTCCAACTTGTCAATGCCTTTCCTATAATCTGGTATCTAAGACTGCATACAATAATCCAGATACTATCTGCCCAAGATAGGGGACGGCAGAATTATTAACACCTCCACTAATTTTGCATATGATGATTCTATTAATTTAGGCTAACCTTTCATGATCTTTGGGGTTGTCATATCACTATTTTTTTTTTTTTTTTTGGTGAGGGCTACTGGGGTTAAGTGACTTGCCCAGAGTCACACAGCTAGTGAGTGTTATGTGTCTGAGGCTGCATTTGAACTCAGGTTCTCCTGACTACAAGGCCAGTGCTCTATCCACTACGCCACCTAGCTGCCCCTTGTCCTATCACTTTTGACTTGTATTGAGAATGCAGCCTACTTACAAACATAGAACTCACTCACTCAACATTTGTCTGCCATTTAAAATCCATTTGGATGTGATTGACCAGGGTGGATGGAAAGCTTCATTTCTGTAACTGGGGCACTTGGTTTCTCTTTGGCTACTTTCTGTCTCCTGTGATTACAAATGAAAGCATCTTCAATGAATGGCAGCTCTTTCCAAGTCATTGAGAAACCTGGGCTGCAAATGAGAATTTGGTCAGTAATGGTTATATTTATTATCATTCTCATCACACCCTATTAGAGTTGAAAAGGACCTTAGGTCTTTGGTACATACCAAACTTTTTGGAACCTTAGAACAAAGCATACTATGGTACAGTGGCAAAAGTGCTGAATTTTGATTCAGCAGAACAACTTAGTCTGAATCCCAGCTCTGCTACTTTGCTGTGTGACCTTGGGCAGGTAATTTAACCTCTCTGAGCCTTAGTTCTTTACCTGTAAAATGAGGAAGTTGGATTTAGGTGGCTTCTTACATTCTTTCTAGCTCCAATCTATGATCCTAAGAAGACAGCATATTGAAATTAGAAAGGACATTAGAAGAACAACAACAAAAGTGATACCTAGAATGAACCTTAGAACATAAAATGTTAGAGCTTAAAGGAACCTTAGAACATAAAAGAAATGGACTGTTAGACTTGTAAGGATCTTTATATTTCATCTATTAACAGATCCCTCACTTTACAGATGAATGAACTGACCTTCAGAGAGGTGACAGTGATTTACCCAGGGTCACCCAGGGAGTGAATAGCAGAATTAAGTTGTTAGGTTACCTAACAATCCCTATGCCACTTTGTATTTTCATGGTGTTATTCTTTTTCCTGAAGCTCTTATTTTCAAAACAGTCATTCCATGAGAATCTAGTTCTTTTTTTCTGTGGTGAAAACTGATTTGGCAACTGATAATTGCTCTACAAGTCTCCGGAGTCAGTGCTGGAAGTAACCTTAGATATGTATTTCAGCCTCTTATTTTATAGAGAAAGAAACTGAATCCCAGAGGTATCAAATGATTTGTTCCAAATCAGAGAATATGTTAGAAGGATCATTTGAGTATATAGGAATATAGATTTAGAGTTGGAAAGGTACTTATAGGTCCAATAACATCCCACCCCTATTATTATAGATTAAGAAATTTGTTGTTGTTGTTTAGTTCTTGTTTTTCAGTCTTGTCTGACTCTTTGTGACCCCATTTAGGGTCCTCTTGACAAAGATACCAGAGTGGTTTGCCATTTCTTTCTCCAACTCATTTTACAAATGAGGAAATTGAGGCAAACAAGGTTAAGTGACTTGCTCAGGGTCACACAACTAGTAAATGTTTGAACTCATGAAGGCAAATCTTCCTGACTCCAGGCCCATATCTCTATCCATGGCACCACCTGGCTGTCCCTTAAGAAATTTAGAAGTTAAATTTTTTGGTCCAATTAGGGCTAGGATTTAAGCCCAAGTCTTTTAATCTCAAATCATATATATTTTCTATTGCATGACCAAAGGGGAAAAGATGTCAAAGGGCCAAGGAAGAAAATATTAATGATATGGTTGGAGGGAAAGTTCATGAGCCAAAGCATAGACTTAGGAGAATTGAAGTCGAGCTGGGGGTGAAGGTGGGAGTAGGGGTAGGAGGGACAGTGATGAGACCAGTCATGGATAATGGATAAAGTGTTAGACAAAATTCAAATCCTGCCTCAGATACTTGCTACTCTGAGCAAGTCACTTAATCTTTGATAGTTTAATATTTCTCATCTATAAAATCAGAATAAGAATACCTACCTCACACAGTTGTTGTGAGGATCAAATAAGATAAAGGGTTTTACAACTTTCCAGTGCTGTATAAATGGTAGATTGGTTGTTGCTCTTGTATTACTGTTGTTACTATCACTATTATTCATAGGGATTAGAGGAAGATAAAGCTGAAAGGTAGGTTGAGGCATATGAAAATGTATGTAACTGACCACTAAGTTGTGCAGTGGATAGAGTACTGGACATGGAATCAAGAAGGCCTGAATTCAAATTTTGCCTAAGACACTAGCTGTGTGACCCTGTGCAAGCCATTTAACCTCTCTTGGCCTCAATTTCCTCACCCATAAAATGGGGATAATAATAGCCTCTAAATCACAGAACTATTATGAGAATATGAGGAGGTAACATATGTAAAGTGCTTTGAAACCTTTAAAATGCCATATAAATGGTAGCTATAATGATAATGGCTAATAGAGGGCCTTGGATCATGGGTTAAGGAATTTCTCCCTTTTCTTGCAGCTTCTAATTTTTCTATGGGGGGCTTTTCCTTTTTTTTTTTTTTTGGTAAATGGTATTTTATTTTTTTCCAATCACATGTCAAGATAGTTTTCAACATTCATTTTTACAAGATTTTGAGTTCCAAATTTTTTCTTCCTCCTTCCTGCCCATCCCCCCACCCCACCCCCAACCCAAGATGGCGAGCAATCTGATATAGGTTATACACGTATGATCATGTAAATATATTTCCACATTGTTAATTTGGGGAAAGAAGAAACAGAACAAAAGGGAAAAACCACCAAAAAATGAAAATAGTGTGCTTTGATCTGCATTCAAACTCTATAGTTCTTTCTTTGGATGTGGATAGCATTTTCCAGCATGGGACTTTTGGAAATGTCTTAGATCCTTGTATTTCTGAGAAGTGCTATGTTTATCAACGTTAGTCATCACACAACATGACTGTTACTGCATACAACATTCTCCTGGTTCTGCTCACTTCACTCAGCATCAGTCCATACAAGTCTTTCCAGGTTTTTCTGAAATCTGACTGCTCATCATTTCTTATAGCACAATTATATTCTATTACATTCACATACCACAACTTGTTCAGTGCCCAAGTGATGGGCATTCCTTCAATTTCCAATTCTTTGCCACCACAAAAAGTGCTCCTATAAATATTTGTGTACATGTAGGTCCTTTCCCCTTTTTTATGATATCTTTGGCATATAGATCTGGTAGTAGTTTTGCTGAATCAAAGGATATGCACAGTTTTATAGCCCTTTGGACATAGTTCCAAATTGCTCTCCAGAATGGTTGGATCAAATTCACAACTCCACTAACAATGCATTAGTGTTCCAATTTTCCCACATCTTCTCCAACATTTATCATTTTCCTTTTCTGTCATATTAGCCAATCTGATAGGTGTGAGGTGGTACTTTAGAGCAGTTTTAATTTGCATTTCTCTAATCAGTAGTGATTTAGATCATTTTTCCACATGACTCTAGATAGCTTTAATTTCTTCAACTGAAAACTGCCTGTTCATAACCTTTGACCATTTATCAATTGGAGAATGACTTGTACTCTTATAAATTTGATTCAGTTCTCTATATATTTGAGAAATGAGACTTCTATCAGAAATACTGGCTATAAACATTGTTTCCCAGCTTTCTACTTTCCTTCTCATCTTGGTTGTGTTGGTTTCATTTGTGTGAAAAACTTTAATTTAATGTAAACAAAATTATCTATTTTGGATTTCATAATGTTCTCTATTTCTTATTTGGTCATAAATTCTTCCTTTCTCCATAGAGCTGACAGGTAAACTATTCCTTGTTCTCCTAATTTGCTTATGGTATCACCCTTTCTCTCTAAATCATGTACCCATTTTGACCTTATCTTGGTATAGGGTATGTGATGTTGATCTGTGCCTAATTTGTGCCATACTATTTTCCAGTTTTCCCAGCAGTTTTTGTCAAATAGTGAGTTCTTATCCCAGAAGCTGAAGTCTTTGGGTTTATCAAACAGTAAATTATTATAATCATTTACTACTGTGTCTTTTTATACCTAATCTATTCCACTTTTCTACCACTTTATTTCTTAGTGAGCACCAAATAGTTTTGATGATTGCTGCTTTATAATATAGTTTTAGATATGGCATGGGTAGGCCACCTTTCTTCTTATTTTTTCCATTAATTCTCTTGATATTCTTGACCTTTTGTTCTTCTAGATGAATTTTTGTTATTGTTTTTTCTAACTCTATAAAATAATTTTTGGTAGTTTGATTGTCATGGCACTGAATAAGTAAATTAATTTAGGTAGAATTGTCAATTTTATTATATTAGTTTGGCATACCCATGCACAATTGATATTTTTCCAATTATTTAGATCTGACTTTATGTGAAAAGTGTTTTGTAATTGTGTTCATGTAATTCCTGGGTTCATCTTGGCAAGTAGACTCCCAAGTATTTTATACCATCTGCAGTTATTTTAAATGGAATTTCTCTTTTTCTCTCTTCTTGCTAATCTTTGTTGGTAATATATAGAAATGCTGATGATTTGTATGGGTTTGTTTTATATCCTGCAACTTTGCTAAAGTTGTTAATTATTTCAAGTAGTTTTTTTTTCTTTAATTAATTCTTTGGATTCTCTGTGCCATCATATCATCTGCAAAGAGTGATAGTTTTGTTTCCTCATTGCCTAGTCTAATTCCTCCAATTCCTTTTTCTTCTCTTACTGCTAAAGATAACATGTCTAGTATAATATTGACTAATAATGGTGATAATGGGCATCCTTCTTTCACTCCAGATCCTATTGGGAAGGCTTCTAGCTTATCCTCATTACAGATAATGCTTGCTGATGGTTTTAGATAGATACCACTTATCATTTTAAGGAAAGCTCCATTAATTCCTATACTGTCTAGTGTTTTTAATAGAAATGGGTGGTGTATTATGTCAAAAGCATTTTCTGCATCTATTGAGATAATCATATAATTTCTGTTAGTTTTGTTATTGATACAGTCATTTATGCTAATAGTTTTCCAAATATTGAACTAGTCCAGCATTCTTGATATAAATCTCACCTGGTCATAGTATATTACCTTTGCAATAAATTGCTGTAATCTCTTTGCTAATACTTTATTTAAAAATTTGCATAAATATTCATTAGAGAAATTGGTATATAATTTTTTTTCTCTGTTTTGGCTCTTCCTAGTCTAGACATCAGGACCATATTTGCATCATAAAAGGAATTTGGTAGAATTTCTTCTTTGCCTATTTTCCCAAACAGTTTATATAGTATTGGAATTAACTGTTCTTTAAATGTTTGGTAAAATTCACATATAAATCCATCTGGCCCTGCTGATTTTTTGTTAGGTAGTTCATTGATGGCTTGTTCAATTTCTTTTTCTCAAATGGGGTTATTTAGATATTTTATTTCTTTTTATGTTAACTTGGGCAATTTTATATTTTTGCAAATATTCATCCATTTCACTTAAATTGTCAGATTTATTTGCATACAGTTGGGCAAAATAGCTCCTAATTATTGTTTTGATTTCCTCTTCATTGGTGGTGAATTCACCCTTTTTGTTTTTTGATACTGGTAATTTGGTTTTCTTATTTCTTTTTTTAAAATCAAATTAAACAAAGGTTTATCTATTTTATTGCCTTTTTTCATAAAACCAGCTCTTAGTTTTGTTTATTAGTTCAATAGTTTTCTTACTTTCAATTTTATTAATCTCTCCTTTGATTTTCAGAATTTCTAATTTGGTATTTGATTGGGGATTTTTAATTTGCTTTTTTTCCCCTAGCTTTTTAATTCTATGCCCAATTCATTGATCTGCTCTTTCTCTATTTTATTCATGTAAGCCTTTAGAGATATAAAATGTCTCCTAAGTACTGTTTTGGCTGCATCCCATAAATTTTGGTATGTTATCTCATTTTTGTCATCCTCTTTGATGAAATTACTGACTGTTTCTATGATTTGTGATTTGGCCCACTCATTCTTTGGGATTATATTATTTAGTTTCCAATTAATTTGTAATCTATCTTTCCATGGTTCTTTATTACATGTAATTTTTATTGCATCATGATCTGAAAAAGATGCATCTAATATTTCTGCCTTTCTGCATTTGATTGTGAGGTTTTTATTTCCTAATACATGATCAATTTTTGTGCAGGTGCTATGTGTCACTGAGAAAAAAATACATCAGAAAAGTTTGAAAGTACCCTATTTCATTGAATATCCATCTTTTCCCCTGAAAGATTATGCTCAATTTTGCTGAGTAGTTGATTCTTGGTTGTAATCCAAGCTCTCTTGCTTTCTGGAACATCATATTCCAAGACTTCCAATCCTTTAACATAGAAACTCCTGTGTAATCCTAACTGTGGCTCCTTGATATTTGAATTTTCCTTTCTGGCTGCTTGTAGTATTTTCTCCTTGACTTGATAGTTCTGGAATTTGGCTACAATATTCCTAGGAGTTCTCATTTTGGAATCTCTTTCAAGAAGTGATCAGTGGGTTCTTTTAATAACTATTTTACCTTCTGGTTCTAGAATATCAGAGCAGTTTTCTTTGATAATTTCTTGAAAGATGCTGCCCAGGCTCTTTTTTTTTTATCATGGCTTTCAGGTAGTCCAATAACTCTTAAATTATCTTTCCTGGATCTATTTTCCAAGTCACTTGTTTTCCCAATAAGGCATTTTACATTTTCTTCTTTTTTTCATTCTTTTGATTGTGTTTGACTGATTTTGGATGTCTCATAAGGTCATTAGCTTCCACTTGCCCAATTCGAATTTTTAAGGAATTATTTTGTTTAGTTAACTTTTGTCCCTCCTTTTCCATTTGGCCATTTCCATTTTTATGGAGTTGGTTTTTTTAGCCAATTTTTGTGTCCTTTTCCAAGCTGTTAACTCTTTTTCATAATTTTCTTGCATAACTCCCATTTTTTCCCAATTTTTCTTCTACATCTCTTATTTGATTTTTAAAATGTTTTTTTGAGCTCTTCCAAGAGGACTTTTTGGGCTTGAGACCAATTCATATTTCCCTTTGATGCTTTGCACATAGGTATTTTGCCATTGTTGTCCCCATCTGAGTTTGTGTTTTGATCTTCCTTGTTGCCATAGTAGCTTTCTATGGTCAAGCTCTTTTTTGTTTTTTGCTCATTTTAATTTAATTTAATTTTTTAATGGTAATTCTTATTTTTTTTGTTTTCAACATTTACTTCCACAAGATTTTGAGTTCCAAATTTCCACCCCATCTTGCCCCTCCCCCAACCCCAAGATGGCAAGCATTCCGAATATCCCTTCCCCTAGTCTGCCTTCACATCTATCTCTCCCCCCACTTCTCTTATCCTCTTCCCCTTCTATTTTCCTGTAGGGCAGGATAGATTTCTGTACCCCATTTCCTGTATTTCTTATTTCCCAGTTGCATGTGAAAACATTTTTTTTAAACATGTGTTTTTAAAACTTTGGGCTCCAAATTTTCTCCCTTCCTCCCTCCCCACCCACCCTCATTGATAAGGCAAGCAACTAAATATAGATTATATGTGTGCAGTTATGCGAAACACTTCCATAGTAGACATGCTGTGAAAAACTAACTATTTTCCTTAATTCTGTCCCACCCCCTCCCCAATTTATTCTATTCTTTCTTTTGACCCTGACCCTCCTCAGAAGTATTTGCTTCTAATTAACCCATTTCCCAATTTGCCCTCCTCTCTATCATCCCCCTACTCTCTTGACCCCTTTCCCCCCTGTTTTCCTGTAGGGTAAGATAGATTTCCATACCCAATTGAGTGTGTATGTTATTCCCTCCTTAAGTCAAATCCTATGAGAATAAGATTCACTCATTCCCTCTCAACTTCCCCCATTTCCCCTCCACTATAAGAGCCTTTTCTTTTCTGTTGTTTTGTGAGATAATTTACCCTGTTCTACCTCTCCATTTCTCCTTCTCCTAGTATAATCCTCTCTTACCCCTTAATTTTATTCTCCAGATATCACCCCTTCATCTTCAACTCACTCTGTGCCCTCTATCTATCTATCTATCTATCTATCTATACATACATATAATTTTTTCCCTCCAACTACCCTAATACTGACAAAGGCCTCATGAGTTACAAATATCATCTTTCCATGCAGGAATGTAAACAGTTCAACCTTAATAAGTCTCTTATGATTTCTCTTTCCTGTTTACCTCTTCATGTTCCACTGGAGTGTTGTATTGGAAAGCCAAATTTTCTATTCAGCTCTGGTCTTTTCATCAAAAATGCTTGAAAGTCCTCTATTTCACTGAATGACCATTTTTTCCCCTGAAGGATTATACTCAGTTTTGCTGAATAGGTGATTCTTGGTTGTAATGCCATCTCCTTTGCCCTCCAGAATATTATATTCCATGCCCTGCGGTCCTTCAATGTAGAAGCTGCTAAATCTTGTGTTATCCTGATTGTGTTTCCACAATACTTGAATTGTTTCTTTCTGGCTGCTTGTAACATTTTCTCCTTGACCTGGGAACTCTGGAATTTGGCTACAATATTCCTAGGAGTTTTCCTTTGGGAATCTCTTTCAGGAGGAGATCAGTGGATTCTTTCCATTTCTATTTTGCCCTCTGGTTCTAAAATATCAGGGCAGTTTTCCTTGATCATTACTTGAAAGATGATGTCTAGGCTCTTTTTTTGATCATGGCTTTCATATAGTCCAATAATTTTTAAATTCTCTCTCCTGGATCTATTTTCCAGGTCAGTTGTTTTTCCAATGAGATATTTCACATTGTTTTCTAATTTTTCATTCTTTTGGATTTGTTTTACAGTGTCTTAATTTCTCATAAAGTCACTAGCTTCCAATTGCTCTATTCTAATTTTTAAGGAAGTATTTTCCTCAGTAATCCTTTGGACTTCCTTTTCCATTTGGCCAGTTTTGCTTTTTAGGGCATTCTTCTCCTCATTGGCTTTTTGGACCTCTTTTGCCATTTGGGTTAGGCTATTTTTTAAGGTGTTATTTTCTTCAGTGTTTTTTTGGGTCTCCTTTTGCTAGCTGTTGACTTGTTTTTCATGATTTTCTTGCAAAACTCTCGGTTTTTCCTCTACTTCTCTTTCTTGCTTCTCAAAATCCCTTTTGAGCTCTTCCAAGGCCTGGGACTGATTCATATTTTTCTTGGAGGCTTTGGATGTAGGAGCTTTGACTTTGTTGCCTTCTTCTGGTTGTATTTTTTGATCTTCTTTGTCACCAAAGTAAGATAATATACTCTGACTCTTTTTGCGCTGCTTACTCATGATCCCGGCCAATTACTTGAGATTTAAACTCTTTGTTAAGGTAAGAGTCTGTTTCCAATGTGGAGAATGTACTGTCCCAAGCTTCAGGGGTTTATACAGCTGTTTTCAGAGACACTTCTAGGGACCTGTAAATTTTCAGTTCTTCCAAGGTGCTATGATAAGGCGCAAGGTGTTTCCTCTCCACAGCCACAACAAGCTCCATCACACCAGCACTCCTCCTTGCCCCAGGACCGCCCTTCATAACTGTGACCCATATCCAAGCATGGGCAAAGCAAGAGATTCCTGCCTCTGCACTGGCAAAGAGATCCCTACGATCTCCCTCTGTTCAGCCACTCAATTCCTTCTCAGTCTGTGGGCTGGAAGCTCAGGAAACAGTTGCAGCCCTGGAGGCCGTGCTCAAAACTTGCGGCTGAGACATATCTCTTCTCTCACACAGTCACAGACTTTTCCCACTGACCTTCCAAGTTGCCTTTGGCATTCATGGGTTGAGAAGTCTGGAAACTGCCACAGCTGCCTCTGAAGGCATTCAGAGGACATTCAGTCCTCTGAAGCCTTCTCCAGGGTCACTGCAGCCTGCCCGCCAGTATCGCCCCGTCTGGCGCGATATACCTTTTCCAATTAGCCATCCATATTGTTTTGGGCTAGAAATTTGTTTCACTCTGTCTTTTTGTGGGTTCTGCTGCTTTAGAATTTGTTTAGAGCCATTTTTTATAGATATTTGGAGGGGTTTGGGGGGGAGAGCTCCTGGGGCAAGGAGGAGTGCTGGTGTGATGGAGCTTGTTGTGGCTGTGGAGAGGAAACACCTCGCCCCTTATCACAGCACCTTGGAAGAACTGAAAATTTACAGGTCCCTAGTGCTTTCCCTTTGCCATCTTGGCTCCACCCCCCTTTTTTGCTCATTTTAAAAAGTTGAGCTCTTCTCCTGGGGTGCAGGGGGCACTGTCCCAAGCTTCTTGCACTGGGGGCCAGGAGCCTAAGCTGAAGGGACCTTGTCTGTACCTCTGATGCAGCTTAGTTTGGGCCTGTTTCCCAACTCATTTCACTCCCTTCTGGCATTGAAGTCATGGGGAGTTCTATTCTCAGTAAGGCTTCCTGAGCTGCCAAAGAATAAATCCAGTTGTTCCAAGTGTCTTGAAGTAGCGATGGTCCATTGCTCTCACTCTTGTGTGTGCCTTGCCAGTGGATGTTAATAGAGTATAGGTGTCCCAGAGTTGTTGCATTCTCCTTCCTCAGGCTTTTATTACTAAAGCCAGATGAGGGCTAAAATCCAAGTGGCTCTTATTCTCTGCTTAGCTCTTCCTGGTGGCAATATTGGAGGCTCCATTTGGCTGTTTTTCAGAATACTGTAGAAAGTGCTAAAAGCCCTCTCATGGAGCACAATTATTCATGGAAGCTAAAGATTTAAGTTTCATAAGAAAATTTTGTGTTTGTTTTCTGCTTTGGTAACAGAAGGGGAGGCTGAATTGTGATCCAACTTTTGAACTAGAAGAAATGATTCTAGAATCCAAACCCCTTCATAAAAAGAAGAAGAGGCTTGCCAAAAACAAATCCAAAGATGGAGGGAAAGAAAGCTGTGCCCTGGTAGGTGCTGGGTTCTGGGGCGTGGAGGGCATGGTGTCCTTTATCCCATCTTCAAATGAGAGTCCAAGACTTGTTGAGAACAAAATTGGAGGTTTTGGTCAATCGAAGGAGACTTGTCTAGACCAGTCATAATCCAAGTCATTTGCCAGAATTTCTATCAATAGGAATTGTTATGGGGGAAAAAATATAAGGAGAGGAGACTATGGTGTCTCCCTCTTTCCTCAATTATTACTGGCTGACTGATCAGCATCAGACCAGTCACAGGCTATTTTATTGGTCATTTTCTTCACTTATTGGTCTTAGGTTGACCAACAGCTCAGCTAACTATTGTTTTAATTATACTTCACTGATTAGTCTGATGTTGATTGATAGCTCAGCTAGCCAGTGACAGAGAATAAAGAAATATTAGAAAATGCCAAATGCATCCACCCCCTCCTCCTCTTCTCCAGTGATTCAGCCTTGCAGTTGGAGGAGAAAGGCCCGTTGCTGTTCCTGAAATGCTGGAGAAACAACAGATGGACACTGGTGAATAGTCAGATGGCTGCTCAATATCTTTCCCCTTGATTTGGGTAGTGGGAAGAGGCATGATTTCATCTGAAGGAGGAAGGAAGGGGAGGGAGTAAACATTTATATAGCACTTAATTAAGTGGGCTAAGAACTTTACAAATAATATCTCATTTGATCCTCATAAGTACCCTGTGAGGTAGGTCCTGTCATTGTCTTCATTTTACAGTTGAGGAAACTGAGGCAAACAGAGGTTATATGACTTGCCCAGGTTCACACAATATGTGTCTGAGACCAGATTTGAGCTCAGGTCTTCCAGACTCCAGGCCCAGTGCTCTATCTACTGTGCCTAAGTCACCTGAGGCCTAGGACTCCAATGTCCCGGTGTGGTTGAATTCCTGGACACATAAAGTTACCTAAAATCAAACATAAAAGGTAATGTTTAGAGCCACCAATACGTAACTACTAGTTGTCTTTTTGTTGTTGTTGTTGTTGGGGGGCTGGAGGGTACTTCACCAAAGTATGGTAAATCAAATATTCCTCATGAAATGATTTTTAAAGATCCTTATACCTTTAAATATGGAAGGCAAATATCACCCTTCCTATTCATACCAGGAATGACCAACCTGCCACTCAAGGACTACAAGGAATACACTTTCCAAACTATCACATTAAGCTTGGGGAAAATTCAAAGGATCATTATATTGATGCTATAATTAAAAGTAGCATTACAACCTTTGAAAGACAATATATTGCAATGTAGAAGCGCGTGAGGGCGCTCACAACCAATAGCAAGAGGCCCAAAATAAAGTTTTCATGGCAACAACATTGGAGTCAATTTTGCCATTCAGACAAATGTGTTTGTTTTCTTCCTTTGCCAGGAGCACTGATGAATCCTGACTGCTACTCTTTGTCACACAAGTCTACCCTTGCTTCATAGATTTGCATGTCATTAATGCAGAGTAATTGGGTCCAATGAAAATTCTAAATCTCAAGAGATCGAAATCACCAGCAGTAGAGTTCCCCTATTCTCTATAGTTTTTTGAAATAGGCGTGTAGTCATCAACAGCCTGGCTTCTGGAAAGAAAAAGGTCAAAGATCCTCAGGACCAATTTGGAGAGCAATCGCCTAAACTCGGTCCCATTTCCTTAGTTCATTCCCCTGAAACCATCTCCTATTTGAGTCAATGATGAATTCTCTATTCACCATGGTTCCTTTTTTTGTCTCCATGATTGTTTTCTTTCATTTATGATCAACCTCTTCCTGACGCTGTGGAAGAATGGACACCTACAGCAGTGTTTAGAAACAGTGAGGAAAGAATTTATAATCTTCAACAGAGAGAAGTAAGTACCTCCCAGAGATGCCTGTTCTACAGCACACTTTTAGAATCTGTCAACAATAAGCAGTTATTCCCATTGGGGGGGGAGGGTTGGGGGTATAGGTTGGGAGGAAAGAGAGGGGAAATTTTGTGTGCATACTCCAAATATTTTGTGCTGGTGATGTTAGGAAATGGCCGAGAAAAAAATAGCAAGCTGACAGAGAGAGGAAGGAGGAAGTGGCGAGTCAGCCATTGATTTCTTCCTAGGTCCATTGTACATTTGACAGCTGCATTCTGGGTTTCTTGAAAACTGTCCCAAGGTCTTAGCTCTGCCACTAAGTCATTATGTGGCTTTAATCAAGTTGCTTCAGTTTAATTCAACAAGCATTTATTAAGTAGCTACAAGACACTGGCTATGCATAGAAAATTATTCTTGGGAAGATTACATGATCTGCCACAGTTTCCTCCTCTATAAAATGAGGTAGTTCACCTTCATTATGCCTTACGTCCCTTCCAGCTCCAGGTTTGTATGAGTTTTCTAGGTAAAAAGAGGTAACTTGGCAAAGTTCACTATAAACTATTTTGTAACCTTGGGTAAATCTTTTCATTCCCTATAACTTGGTTTCATTCTCTATAAAATGGGAGAGAGTGGTTGTACTAGTCTTTAGGGTCCCTCCATTGCTAATTCTCTAATTCTGATTTTATTGTCCTGGGAAAAAGAAGGAGGTGAGTACCCACTGACTTGAGCTGGAATATTTAAAAGCTAGGCAAAGGTCCCACCCCTACCCTCTCCCCCAAATGTCCCATAGTGACAAAGCAAAACAAAGCCAAAAGAGGTTGTGACACACGTGTGTTCTCCCAAGTTCTCTAGTGGAATGGTTTCTAGGGACATAGCCCTACTAACCCCGACATCCATTTCTCTCAAGCTATGGACCAAATTGATTCCTTAAAGAATTGAAGAGAATTTAAGAATAATAACTATATAGCCGGTTGAGTTGATCTTTGCAATAGACTATTAGGATGGAGTTGAGGCTTGCTGAAAATGAATAACAAAGCCCTGGTATATTCAGGATTTCCAATGTCTGAAGGAAGAACAAGTGATTATATGACCCAGGGACTAAGTGTGTAGGAGCTTTCTCAATGGGATCTTCCAAAATGGGGAACTGGCATCAAAGGCTGGCATGTCAACATGTTTACAAAGAGACTGCTAAGAGTTTTAGGGTGGTTGTTGTTATTTTTCGTGTTGTGAGACCACATCTACATTCTGATTTCTTCCAGAATTTTGGTTTAATGGGCTGGATAAGAGATAGAATCCCTTGCCCTCCTCACCACTCACCACTCACTGTCCATGGGCAAATTTTCAATCAGGGATACCTGCCATTGGGAATGTAGGATTGAGGACGATAGAGATTATCTAGTCAAATTCCTTTATTTTGCAGATGACAAAAAAAGCCCAAAGATGTAAAATGACTTGCTGAAGGTCATACTGTTAGTAAATCCCAGAGCTTGTCCTATACTCCAATTCTAATGTTATTACTATTCATATCACACTGAATGAGACAGGACTGAGAAGGAAACAGATCTTGTCTGTTTCTAGCAATACCTAAAACCAGGAGTTCTTAATTTCTGTGTGTAGCAGATAAAACCTATGGACCCCTTCTCAGAAAAACAAATACACAGTATCACTAAGGAGACCAATTATATTAAAATAAAGTAATGAAAAAAACAAAAAATGAAAAAGTTCACAAACCCCACATTAAGAACCTTTGACTTCCATATGGTGTCTTCCATCTCTGACAATTCATAAATCTGAGTCAATAGTGTGGGAGTAGAGGAGTGTGGGGGAAGTAATGAGGTGGGGGAGGTCAGAGGTAGGGTACGTGGCACACTCAGAATAGGCCACCACCATGATGCAGTGGATCAATTGATTTCATTTTTGATTGGGGCATACTAGCCCAATTACTTAAGGGAGACAGCAAACTCAGGGAAGACCTACTGATCTGTTTTTTGGAAGAACGCGGTCACCTATAAAGTGCAGAGAACGTGTGAGGCTAGAACAAGACAGGAACCCAGGACTGTTGGTATGTAGAGCTGAGCAACAGAGACCCAGGAGTCAAATCGATGAGTGTGCCTCACAGTTCATTTCAAGTCAACAAACGTTTATTAAGGTCCTGCTACCTACTGGGCATGATGCCAAGTGCTGAAGATACAAAAAAAGGGCAAAAATCAGTCCTTGGCAACATTTCGTATACTGTCCTGGTTTTCTGCCCTTTGGAAACAAAATTAGGAAGTCCCGGTGTTGTATCTCCAAGTGCTCTCTCTGTGTGTTTGAATCTAGGTTATGTGGGAGTTTTATGTACACCCAGGGGAAGAGCCATGGCGAGAAGACATGGCTGAGGAGGGCACCTGTGCCAGCCCTAAGAATATGCTGACTGGATTTTTCTTTTAGAAGGAAGTGATTAGAATTCCATGAAGTGGATAAAGAGTTATAAGGCAGCTTCTTGCCTCAAGAATCAGCTGGAATATAGTTGGGGAAAGTGATCTAACAGAGGCTTAATTAGGCATTTTTGTATCCTATGCAAGCACCACAACCTGTACCTTGAGTGATTGGGTTGTGGATGGGAATGGTGGGAGGTAGGAGGAACTGCCTTGGTAACTTCCTACTTGAACTAATTATTCTTGCTGCATAAATGCCAAGCTCTGCTATTTCTACACTATTAATCTTGCCTTTTAAATTTGGCATCCTATAAATTTCATGCCCTTTGGCAAGACCCCATCACCCTGCCCCAGTTATGGCTCTGAAACAGAGGACATATTAATACAAGGAGTCCTGAGACCTTGGTTATCCAGGCACTTGGATAGTGATTATTATTGCTCTTGTTAATAATATAGCAATAGTAATAAATATTAATTTTACAGTAGCTTACATTGATTGAATGAATTGTGCTTACAAATGACTTTCATGTATATTGTTATTTGTCCCTCAGAAAGTAATGTGATATATAATACAAAAACATCCCAAAAGACCATCACAAAAACTACTTCTGGTATACAAACTTCTCCCATCTGAACACCCATTGTGGTATTTGGACTCGGTGACTTGTAATCTACTCGTGAAAGGATGTAGAGTCTAGTCCTGTGAGTGCTTCCTATAATTGTTTATCTTTGGACAAGTCACATTCATTTGTGGGGAGACTGTTTCTTAATCTGTGAAAGAAGGTCATTGAACAACAACAGGAGCTCATAACCTTTGTTATGTCACAGATGCCGTAGACAATCTGGTGAAATCTATGGACCCCTTCTCAGAATCATGTTTTAAATACATAAAATAAGATACGTAGGATTACAAAGAAAACCAATCACAGAGAAATACAGTTATCAAAATATTAAAAGAAAAAGTTCATGCACCCCCAAGTTAAGAATTGTTAGACTAGACCATCTTTATGGTCCTTTCTAGCTCTAATATCCTGATACCTATGACAATCCTATGAGGTAGTTAGTACAATTATTCTTATTCCGTTTTTACAGATGAGTAAACTGAGACTTAGATATCATAGAATCCTAGATGTAGAGCTTGAAGGGAACTCAGAGGCCATCTGGTCTAATTCCTTCATTTTACAAATGGGGAACCTGAGGCCTAGTGAGTGAAGTCACCTGCCCAAGGTCACAAATTTGTAGATCTAGGATTTGAACCCAGATACTCTGTAAATCTTGAACCTTTTCCATTGTCTCACGTTGCACCTTATGATATTCAATGATTTTTAACAGGTTTGCTCAGCTATTAAATAGTGGAGGTGGAGATGAGGTGGTGGGGTCGTGTGGGGTTACAGATTGAAACCAGGTATTATAACTCAAAATTCATAATTTCTCTAATACAACAAATGATCTTCAAACTGTGGTCTCAGAGAAGCTATGCATTATAGGCGTATCCAATTCAGCACAATTAATCAAATATATATTAGGTGCACACTATGTATAAGGCCCTATGTTAGGCTCTGGAGACATAAAAGATGACAAATGACATAGTTTCCGACCTCAAAGAGCTTAACTTTTGTCTTTGGGGATCAGTTTATATGTAGTTAAGTATCATATGTCTATGGGGGCAAAAGAGACATTCAGATCTAATGCTCTACAAAATCTGTGGAGGAGGGGAACATTTTCAGCTGAAATTGGGTATTGGGGCTCAAACAGGGAATATCTCATGGAGAACAAAGCAATTAAGCTAAGCCTGGAGGGAAAAGCATTCTAAAAGGTGGAGATAAGAAGCGAGGACATTCCAATCATGGGAGACAGTCTATACAGATGTGGGCGAGCAAAAAACCATCCTTCTGAGTGTGAGGAGCAGCTAGTGGTCCACTTTGTCTCGAACATTGAGTGAAGGGGAATAAACCCCCAAAACCCGGTTTGGAGCCAGCACGGGTCATGCCTTAAGTGATAGGGAAATTTGTTTTCTATCCAGAGCTAATGGAGAGCCACTGAAGTGTTTTTAAGCAAGAAGCTGATCAAGCTGGAAGATGTGAACTTTAGCGGGAAAAGATTTTTGTTAGCTGTGTGAAAGATGGATCCTAGAGGGAGAGGAACCTGGTAGGGAATTAGTATAGGGTAACAAGAGGGGACAGCAGGAATTAATGATGTGCAATAGTTCTTCTATAACTAGTTACAAGATTCTGAGGATTTTTCTTATAAACAATCACAGGAGGTATGCAAACTCATTTCATGCATCGGAAAACTGAGGGTCAGAGGATTTAAATGACTTCCCCAAAGTCACATATTTACTAAGTAGTAGAGAGACAAGAGACCAGTTTTTATCTAAACTAACCCAGTGCAATTTCAATCACTCATTGCTATTCTCTAGATAAGAAGTATATTGGAGAATAAGGCTTAATATCTAAGAAGGAATGAAATTGTATATACATAGCAGCATTTCACTTTAAATATGTCTCTTGCCAGGAATGGACAGCTAGGTGGAGCAGTGGATAAAGTGCCCGGCTTGAAGTCAGGAAGACTCATCTTCCTGAGTTCAAATGAGACCTCAGACACTTACTAGCTGTATGACCCTGGGCAAGTCACTTAACCCTGTTTGCCTCAGTTTCCTCATCTGTAAAATGAGGTGGAGAAGGAAATGGCAAAACCACTCCCATATCTCTGCCAAGAAAATCCCAAATGGGGTCACAGAGAGTCAGATATGACTGAATGCTTGCACAGGGAACAACTCGTCAGATGTGATGAACCACACCTGTAATTCCTGCTATCAGGGAGCAGGGGTTTGCTGGAGTCAGCTCTAACCAGTTTCAGGGAGTCGGCTGTTAAATTCTCAGTGTGAACATTTACATCTCAGAAATCAGAACCTCTATAAATCATGGCTTGATTGTTTTGTTGATTATCTAGACTTAAGAGACTATTAATAAATTCAGATTAAACTTAAAAATGTGTGTGCATACATTTTTTTTCTAAGAGAGCCTGGTCATTAAATGATATTATCAGCCCACTCTTATATTGCTCCGTAAACATCACTTGAGCTTAGCAGATATTTAGAAGAAGGCTCAGGGAATCAAGTTCTCACCAGACTGAAGGGCTGGTGACTTTGGGCTAATGATAATTATAATAATTGACCTTTATAGAAAGCTTTCAGGTTTCCAAAGAGACTTTCCATCCATTATCTCATTTGAACCAGGAAACCTGAGGCTGGAGGATCTCTTGAGCTCAAAAGTTCTGAACTGAGCTATGCGGATCCGTGTACTCACTAAGCTCTGCACCAATGTGGTGAGCCCTTAGCATCAATCCAAACTCAGAATGAGGCAGGTCGAAGTTTCCATGCTCATCAGCAGTAGGATCAGACCTCGGAATAGCCTCTGTACTTCTAACATGGGCAAAATGAGGAGATATAGGCTTTTAAAAATCCTCCTGACAGAGGTAAAAATAAGAATCTGATTTTACACATTTATTCCAGCTTCTCACTGCTATCCTGGTTCATAGAGTATATGCTTTGTTTTAGTTGAGTGCCTAGAAAATTAAAATAAGTATCTCCTGCCTGAAATCCATCAGCCTAGGTACAAAGCCTGACTTAATTTGCAGATGCATGGCCTGAACTTATCACCCATCACTGGTAACTGGGCCAACATATTTCCCTGAACCACGAGCTCTCTCTTCCCAGATTTGTTTCATTTCATTGAAAAGAAACATAAAAAGGTTTCTGGGATTATTGTGTTCTGATAAATACCCACATGACCCCCTACTGACAGATAGTCTCAAGGGTGATAAGCCAGATTTTTCTCTTTCAAGGTGTTTCTTGAACTATTTGAAAAGGCATTTTTCAGGGACCAATTAATTGATGGTAAATTGGTGTCAAAAAAAAAGTGCCCTGAACCAGGAACAGCAATACATTGGGTTTTTGTTCTGGCTTCAATATACTTTTGTTGTAAAGTACAAGTGACCACTTCAATTCAGTAAACATTTATTAGACAATGTGTACAAAGCCCTATGCTAGGTGCTAGTATCAAAGATTAAACAGACAAAAATCAGTATAGTATCTTCCTTAGGGGGAATAACTTACAACATAGTAGGGAGAAGGGGATGAAACGTATACGTAATTACATATGATCCAAAATAGAATGTGACAAGAGCAAAAGAGGAAATCTAGGCAATGTGATATTAGAAATATGAGGAGGAATTCCTGGGCCCTCTTCCCATGCCTGGAATATTCTCCCTCCTCGCCTCCTACTCTGGCTTTCTTCATGTCTCAACTAAAGTCCAACTTTCCACAAGAAACCTCCTTAATCTTTGTGCCCTCACTGTGAGATTACCCTGTGTTTTATCCCGTGTTTATCCTGTTTGTACATAACTGTTTTCATGTCTGCTGAGCACCTAATAGGTCAGTGTCCCATGCTGGAGTTTTCTCCATCCTGGACAGCCTGTCCTGTTCCAGTGTATATTACGCTGCCTGGAATCCCACCTTTCGGGGCCCTGCTAGATGACTGAAACCAATCTGACAAAAGCTAAGAAGATAACGACAGAATGTGTTATCTGTCTTGGATGAGAGTGGCTGTAATGATTGTGGAATTTCTGCCCTCAAACCACTTCACTGTAGGAAGTTAGTTTAATCATAGAAACCTTTTGGCACCCTTTCAATCATGCTACATAGAGAGCAGACGCTTCTGCTGATAGCACAGGGCCTGTTGTATGTTGTAGCTGTATGATAACATGGAGCAAAGGAAGGCTTTGACCAAGGCTGCTGCTTTATCAAGGAAAATGAACACATCTCAAAAGCAACAAGACAGTGATTAGAGAAAAACAATGACATTGAAAGACTTTGGTTGGGATCGGAATGTTATTCTTAAAAAACGTGCTTCTATGGTCACTTCACATTAATACAGCCATGACATTTACACTGAGAAATTATATCCCATTTATCTTTTTTTTCTTGTATCTCAATTATCTTTCCCCATCCCCAAAGTATGGAGAATCAGTGGCATAAATTTTACTCACATTCAACTCAAGGCAAACCCTTATAACTGTTCAAAGAACATGCAATTAAACTTGACCAATAAACTTTGGTAAAAAATAAAAAGATTGGATAAAAATCAAATGCTTACATATTCAAAGTTTTCTATGGAATACCAGCAGGCATTTGCAATAGCTTTGAATTTGAAGGTAACACACCTTCTGGGCTATCTCTCCACTTCCACTCTCTGGTTTGTGGATTGAATCACCAACAAGGGAGCTAATTTGGATTGCAAGAGTAAATGTGAGTTTGTACTCCTTATAGTATAGCTCATGAGCCCCCACCAGCGTGCTTCTAATTAATAATCATCCAAAATACAAATAATTAGCTATTAGCAAAGGCATTTACAAAGATGAAAGAAAAAGTATAAATAGCCTTGCCCATAAGTCTGTGACTGACTCACACACAAATATACACAATGTCCATGGGAATAGTGGGCTTAGACTTATTGAATTTAGGTGCACATCAGGTGATCCACAACTCCAGATACTTTAGGGTCTAGGAGCCTTTTCTCTCTTTGTAGAGTATCTCATACTTGGTTCTCAGCATCTGATCCTCTAAATAACTAGCTATCTTCTCTGCTGGCAGGGATCACATTCCTTAAAACCAGTGTCTCCTAGAAGTCTAAGAGCATTTCACAGATACATGGATGATGTGGGAATGGAATGAGAAAGAAATTTTCTTCTTCCCTCTTCAAGGTTCTTCTCCACAGGCAGCTCTTGGCTTTCAGTCTCTCCCACTCTTGAACTCTGAATGGTGATATCTTCTACCTTGATGCTAGATACCAGGACCAGTGGAAAGTAGGATCAGAGAAATCCCCTACCCTACACCTCCTCTAAATTTTGACTGCTCCATGCTTTATGGGACTCAACTATTTAAAATCCTATGGATGTGAAATGCTGGAACTGGAAGAAACTTTAGAAGAGAACATGCAATGTTAGAACCAGAAGGGCCCTTTAGAGATTATCTGACTCAACTCTCTCATTTTTCAAACGATGCAAACTAGTTAACAGGAAAGTTAAATTACTTTCCTATGATCCCTTGGGGTGTTATTAGGTTTTATTAAATAATGAATGAATGAATTCACATTTTCCCACTGGAGCCTCAGGTCTCAAAATGCATTGGACTATCTCAGCATAAAGTTCTAATAAGTCCTAATGTTACTCATACGCAAATATTATGCATCCTACCCATAGTCAATAGGTTATGTACTTTGCTTAATTTACATTGAACTATCTACTTGCTCTTCTCATCCCCTTGTAATGAATATCACTGTGATGTTATCATCACCATTTTTACAACTTAGGTTTTACAAGTACCACTTTCGAGAGGCATTTCATTTTAAAAGCACTAAATTTGCAGATAGAGTGTAGTGCCACCAGGTGGTGGTGGCTTGGTGCACAACCACAAGTCTGAATGTAGTCTTGGAACATTATCTGACAACTCGGTACAATCTGGTACCTTTTCTGACTAATCCTTAATGGTTTTGTTCTGGGCCTGGTTCATTCCACTTCTCAGAGAGGATACTTGCTCTTAGATTTCAGCTGCAGGGCTTTGGGCTCCAAGCCTTTTTCCCCATGTTGTAGCCTACCTATCAGTAGTTTCCTTTACAGCTCTGGGTTGTTTGAAAGTCTTAATCTCTTCTTTATTGAGTTGTCTGAAGAAGAATTGCCAGGAGAGTGTGAAAAAAAAAGCAACACTTCTGCTTTCCAACATTTAGCACCCTGCCCCACTTCTCCATTTAGTCATAAAATCATAGAATCTAGAGGAGGAACACAATTTCAGCCAGAGGAACATGGTAACTCTTTGTGAAAGAGAAAGTATTTGGGCTGGGCCTTAAATTGTGGGCAAGAATTAGTCACAGAGAGTTGGGGTAGGGAAAAGGCATGACAGGCAGAGAGAAGCAAAGGGAAAGAAGTAGGAAACTCTGGGCTGTCTTGAGGGTTTTCCTTCCAAATTTTCCCCTCTTTGTAACCTTCCTGTTATGATCAAGTATATCAACCATCCTCCTAGTCATCCTGGCTCATAGCCTGGGTACTTTCTTTCATATCCAATATGTTAATATCCAATCAGCGGTCGAGACCTATTGTTTCTGTCTTTATAACATCTCTTCAATATACTCCCTTCTTTCATTTGACACGGAAGCCAGCCCAATGCAGACCCTTCACCATTTAACACCTGGACTACCCCAATAGCCTTGTGGTTGAACTTCCTGCCTCAAGTCTCACCACATGCCAGTTCATCCTCCTCTTAGATGCCAAATTGATCTTTCTAAAATGCAGATCTGACCATATTCAGTTAATTCCAGTGGCTCCCCATTACCCCCAGGATCAAATATAAAACCCTCTGTTTGGCTTTCAAAGTCCTTAACTTTTCACCTTCCTACTTTTCCAGTTTTGTTTTTTGTTTTTTTTTTTTACATCTTACTCCCCTTCACATACTCTGTGATCCAATGGTATTGGTTCCCTTGCAGTTCCATGAAAGACACTCCATCTTCCAACTCTGAGCACTTCCACTGTCTCTTTCCTATGCCTGGAATATTCTCTCTCCTCCTTTTCTCCTTCTACCTTCCCTCACTTCCTTCAAGTTTCAGCTAAAGTCTCACCTTCTACAAGTAATCTTTTCCGGTCCTTAATCTTAGTGCTTTCCTTCTGAGACTACTTCTCCTCCCAATTTATCCTGTATATATCTTGTTTGTACATAGTTATTTGCATGTTGTGTCCCCTATTAGACTATGAGCTTGGGATCAAACACAATATGAACTTCAGAATAGAAGGTTGAAAAGTGAACAGACTTCAAATGCCTCCAAATTTTTTAATATTAAACATTTAAAAGTTAAGTTCCTATAAGCTCTTGAGCAAAAAAGATTCTGTATTTTCAGCTCCTAGCACAGTGCCAGCTACATAATAAGTTGTTGAATCATTTCAGTTGTGTTGGACTCTTTGTGAATCCTTTTAGGTTTCTCTTGGCAAAGATACTGGAATGGTTTGCCATTTCCTTCTCCAGCTTATCTTATAGGCAAACAGAGTTAAGTGACTTGCCAATGGTGACACAGCTAGTGTCTGAGGCTGGATTTGAACTCAGGTCTTCTTGACTCCAAGCTCAGCACTCTATCCTCTGCACCACCTAGCTGTCCTTCCTAGGTATAAATCTCATTATCTTATAGTAGCCTAGTTCTAAAGGCCAGATACATCCCTCTGCCTTTGTCTCTCTGTCTCTCTCTGTCTCTGTCTCTGTCTCTCTCTCTCTTTCCCTCTCCCCCTCCCTCCCTCCCTCTCAGCATTTTGGTCACAAAGTTGACAAATAATTTGAAAATATAGACTAGTAAATTAAATTCCACTGCTATGTCTGAGATAACTACCAAGGAGCATTCGTGGGATTGAATCGAAGGTTCTAGGAGATACTAAATACTTTTTCATTTCCATTTAAGTTATAGATAACTATGGTGTCAGCCTGATAAGTAAGTGTTCAGAGTCAACTAAAATGGCTTTATAGCTTTGTTTTGGTTCATGAATTTTTTTATTTGAATGAGAAGCTTTCTCATTCCTTATAAGCAAAGAACCCATGTCCACTAAACTGAAAGCTACAATTTGGGATTGCCTCCTTGACTTAAGAAGGGATAAGTTATAATGGAAAGAACAGTGGATTTGAGGTCAGAAGGCTGGATTCTTTGAATCCCATTCTGCAGTTCTCTCTGTAACTTGAGACAAATCATTTCTCCTGTTCCAGGCCTTAGTTTCTGTTTATATAAAATGGGAAGATTGATTGAATTATCTTTAGGGTCCTGAATGTACTAAATCCATACTTTGAAGTTCCTGTATGCATCATCTCAGACAAGTCATTTATTTTGATGTTTTCTGCCTTTCCTAGTCTGTAAGTGAGTATTTGCTTGTCAATTTTAGCAATTCCCTTTCCTCTGACTGCTGTTAACAAAAGATCCCCAGGCCCATGAAATGAAACAGAGTCTGATCATCAATTGAAAGCATTTGGTGTCTGAGAAAAAGACTTGTAGAGGAGAGACGATCGTACAGGAGAGCAAGGAGGGAAAATTCTCAGCACCTTAGAGGCGAGTGGAAAAGGGGTGAGATATTATAATTTCTAGGGGCTTTTGGGCAGGGAGCAGGGGTTAAGGGAGAGGACATCTGTAAATACAATAAGCCAGGCAGCAGAATATTTAGAAATCCCTGTAGCTTCAGCTTGAGGTTATCCTTGAGCCAACCAAGTCTGGTTCTGTGGTTTCTGGCAGCTGGAGGCATCTCCAAATCAGCTATAGTTCACTCTCAGAGCCTACATTAACACTGCCAAACTTGGGGTCATATAGCATTAGTACCTAAGAGGATCTTTGGATTTGGGAGCAAACCGGAACATACTTTGGTAATTTGGGAGACTATTTAGTGATATAGTCCCTTTTCTTTAGCAAATGAGGCAATCAAGGCCCCAGGAGGGGAACTGAGTTGTCTTAAAAGTCCTGCAAGCAGTAACTGGCAGAGTGAAGATAGGACCCCAGTTTCTGCCCTCCAAGAGCATGTAAATAAACATGTACCTATGTGATACCTGCAAAAGAGAAGGAATAAGAGGTTGGGACAAGACAAGTAGGAATTGATTAAATACCCCTTTCCTAGTTCCAGCAGGGGTGTCACCCTTCTGAAACTGCAGTCATATTTGCCATTCAAAAGAATAGTTCCCAGGCATGCAATTTGTTTCTCAAAGGCACGACTTTACACAATAACTGAGAAATGTATAGAGTTACATAAGGTCGGTGACATTAAATTTTATAGATGGAAGAAGTTTTAGATATCATCAATCAGATCATCTGAGGCTTACAGAGAGAAGAGACTTGCTCAGGGTCATAGTTAATTGATGTCCTACCCAACTACTTCACTTAGGTTGTAAAGCATTGTCTTTTGTTATGAAATGGAGAACAAAGTTTAGAAGGACCTTTACACTTAGAATCAGAAGACTTGGGTTTGAATCCCATTTCTATCACTTAATACCTGTGAGACCCTGGAAAAAAATCACCCCTTTCCCTGTTCCTCAGTTTGTATATTTGTAAAATAAGGAAGTTATACTAACTGATTTCTAAAGTTTTCTTCAGTCCGATGGACTATAATTGCATTTCGTGCACTACCCAGTCCCACTCTTCAACCTGAGCACCCCTATATTCTTGGAAATTAATTCCATGTCCTGTTCTATACTGTGATTGGTTCCAGGTTGAGAAGGCAGCAGGACACAAGTGGGCAGCTCTCCATTGGTGAGAACCATGTGGCACCCCCAGTTCATGGGAAGCTCCAGGACGGGAGAAACAACAACATCCTGAGCCAGGCCTGCACACGTGGATGCAGCTGCTAAGCTCCTGTGGCCTGGCGTGAACCGTGTCTGGGTCTCAGTTCCCTTCTGTGCATGTGATGGTATCCCTTTGTGTCCCCTCCCTCCTAAACCAATCAAAAAAGAGCACTGAACTAGGACTCAGGAGATACACAATCCGGTCCTAGGTCTACCACTGACTCTCTGTGTGAGACCTTGAGCAAGGTCTTTCCTTTTGCTTCCCATCTGACCTTGGGCAAGTCAACCGACCTCTCTCTTGGCCTCAGTTTCCTCCACTGTAAAATGAAGGGGTCAGACTAGATGGTATTTTAAGTGTCCATTCCAACTCCAAATCCTGTGATAACTTTTCCAGGCCTTCATTACCTCATCTGTCAAATGGGAATAATAAACCTAGCCCTGCTACCTCACAGGGCTGTTGCAAAGGTCAGACTTTGTGACAGATGGGGAAACCCTTCTAAAAAGTATGAATCACTATATAAAGTCAGTGTCTGGAGGTAAAAAGAACACTGACCCAAGGAACAGGAGGGGGATGGGGTTCTGGTCCCAGCTGTTCTACAAACTGTGTGACCTTGGGCAAAGTCACTCTCCCTCTCTGGGCCTTAATTTCCATGTTTGTGAGGGGGTTAGATTAGATTAAACTAAATTACATAAGGTCCCCTCAGGCGCTAACATTTTAGATTCTATGTTCTAATGTCCCTTCTAGCTTTAACGTTCTAGATTCTGTTCTAAGGTATCTTCTTGTGCTGACATACTAGGTTCTAAGGTCCCTTCAAGCTCTGATATTCTATGTTCTAAGACCCCTTCTAGCTCAAATGTCTTATGTTCTAAGTCCCCTTCCAGCTTTACTCTTCTAGGCTGTAAAATCTCTTCAACGCTAACCTTCTTTTAAAACCCAATTACAGACAGTCCTTCCAAGTTCCCAATTCAATTCATCCCCAGCAATTCCAATCCTGTCTAAACCATGCTTTGGGAAAACAAAGCCCCATCAGCATCAACAAAATCAACATTTCCTGGGAGAGAATCATCTTCAGAATCTGGGAACCAAACTTGAAACTTTGTAGTTTACATTCTCTGAGGCCAGACTGTGAGGTTTCAGACTCTTCTCAAGGGCCCCCTCCCTCCCTGGCTCCCTGAGATTCATGTGCCAATCCACTTTAAAGGAAACTGTGTTCTTTTGATGTATGTGGAAGCCACCTGCAGCACCTGGAAGCTGGGACTCCATGTGGTGGCTAAATGTGACTAGAACATGTGCTGCCTCTTATATCAACGTGTCTGTACCTGATGTCTCTGTGACTGCGGTGTTCTCTGTAGTCAACACCTAATACTGACGATCAACTACCTGAAACCTAGTCATGCAACATGAATGTAAACCTGGTTCATTTGTTTTCCCTCCACCCAATGCCTTCCTGTGAGATGAATAAAAAGGAACTTATTCTGATTGTATTAGGTTGGTGAGGGACCTTGGTCTTAGCTCCAGATGAAGAAACAGCTGACCCAGCCAAACACGATGCCCACACAGATTTAAAATATGTCTTCTGTAAGAGAGATACAACAAAAATCCTGCCCTCAAGAAATGTCCAGCATGGTGGGAGTATGGGGGTTGGCAGGGGAGGGGAAGGGAGGACATAAAGGGAAAAATAACACATACAGATTTACATGAAAAAAAGTATAGAGTAGTAGGTCCAAAGGTCTGATCCAATCAGTTTCCAGGGAAATTTGAGGAAGGGGACATTGCTTTCAGCTGTAGGGAATCAGAGACACTTCAGAGAGATGGGCCTGATGGTTGTAATTTAAGAAACTTATTGATTTAGAAGGTTTCACCTGTTAGAAAACCAAGAATTCTTTGGTATGTTCAGGGAAGCAATTGACATTTGGGAGAAACATTTCTCTCTCTTTCCCTGGGTATCCCTACAGTCCGGAAATGAGATAGGAGTCCTGGTATTTTTTCTACTTTTAAACTTGCTCCCCATACATCTGGACAAGTGCATGGCTTTGACTGTCAATTGTGTTTTTACTTTGTATAGCTTTTCATCTGGAAGCCAAATTCCATTTTCACCTTTTTATCACATAAATTAAGTCTTTGAGACATGACAATAGCTTATCTTGTTTTTTTTTAAGAAAATATTTTTACTGTATTGTATTGTTTTGTAACTTTTTTTATAAGAACAATATTATTTTTTTCTTTAGAGTTGGGCCTATTTTTAAATTGTGTTGCTTACTTATTCAAGACTCTTTTTGCATTACTTCACAGTAATCTGCATTCTTACTCTGTCAGCTGAGCAAGTCATTCAGAGTAATGAAGTCAATGTCTACACTGGCCCTGGCAGGGCTGCAGATGGTTCTTTTTGTTAGTTTCTTTCATCAATTAGAAGGCAGGGACCAGACTAACCCCAGAGTCAGGAAAGGACGTTGTTTTTTTCTGAGATCTGCTCAGGTCCATATCCATTCAGAATAAACTCTTTCTTGCTCATACCTTCTTACAACCTTGGGTGTTTTTTGTTTGTTTATTTTGTTTTGTTTTCTTGGGAGTGTTGGGTGGGCAACATCACTCCATCTTTGAAGACACCAAAGTGAAATTCACTTGGCAATATGGAGTGAGGTATGCTTCACCATGAAAGCAACTTTTGCCTGTAGTATGATGGAAAGCACAGTGGACAAGGGGTCAGTAAACTGACCTGACTTTCAGTCTCAGACCTGCCATTTCTTATCTCAGGGCCTCCAAATAATGACAAGATTTAAGATTATGATCTCCAACCTCCCTTCCAACTTTGACCTCTGTATATTTTATGTTCCAATATCCCTTCTAGTCCTATGGTTTTATGTTCTACATTCTAAGGTCTCTCCCAATTCTAATGTTCTATGTTAAAAATCCCTTCCTCACTTAACATCCAAAGTTTCCTCCAATGTTACTAAGTTTAGGCATGAGAATAGACCTGTGCAGGATTTTAAAGTAGATAAAATATATTTTTGGTGCTCTCCCATATTCCTTTCTTAGTCACTTTCTCAATGCTTGGTACCCTACCTCCCCTGCCTGGCCAGTTAGTTACCCAAATATTTCAAACTTTCCTCTGGTTTCTCAATATTCCTTACTTATCTCCTAACTTCTTTCTGTACTGCCCTACCTCACAGTGCCGCATGCATCAACATTACCCTGGACTTGGACAGATAATTTTTTAAATCCATGTTTCTTATGTTCGTTCCTATTAAATTCCTTCCTTCCTTCTCTTCCACCCACATCAAAACTCCCATTCCCTCAATGTAGTTGATTTCCTGAAGGTAAATAATCTAAACAAACTGATACACACTAAAGTGTGAATAATTAAGTCTAAGAAAACTAAGAGATATCTAATACACTGGGAGGTAGGAGATGGACAATTATCTCAATAGGCTAAAAGGGTAATGTGAAGAGAACAGTCAGTCCATATTCATTTACTCATTGCTTACTATGTGCCAGGCACTAAGCTAAGCACTGCAAATACAAAGAAAGGGGTAAAAACATCCCTCCATTCAAGGAGGGCACATTGTAATAGAGGAGACATGTCAATAACAAGGGAGATAAAAGATACAGAAAGCAGATGAAGGTAGATATGAAAAGGGAAGGAATTAGATGCTAGGGACTGAGAAGAGCCTCTAGCAGATAGTGAGATTTAAGTTGAATCTTGAAGAAAGCCAGTGAAATGAGGAGGCAGAAATCTCTAGGCATTGGAGAAAGTAACAGGAAGTTCAAAAGCAGGGAGTGCCTGGAGAGAAAAAATAATGAATCTTCTTTCCATTCATTGGGTTGTTAAGTAGAACTGTGAATAGAGCACTGGGCCTGGAACTAGGAAGACCTGAGTTCAAATCCATCCTCAGACACCTACTAGCTGTGTGACTCTGGGCAAGTCTATCAATTCCTGTTTGACTCAGTTTCCTCATCCGTAAAATGGGGATAATAATAGCATCTCAGGGGTGTGGCAAGGATCAAATGAAATAATGATTCAAAAGCACTTAGCACAGTGCCTGGCACACAGTAAGCACCATATAAATATTAGCCATTACCATTATTATTCTTTTGGACATGTTGAGAATCACTGAATATAACTAAGTATAACTAAAGTTTCCTCACTAGTAATAATGAAGATAATGATAGTAGCCACCCTACAAGGTTATTGTGAGGATCAAATGATGAAACAGATGCCAAGTTCTTCAAGTGAAACATAAATGCTACTAATTATTATTTGCATATCTAGCAGGTGCAGTGGATAGAGCACTGGGGCCTGGAGTCAAGGAGACCAGTTCAAACCTGCTTCAGACACTTACTAGCTGTGTGACATTGGGCAGGTCACTTAGGTTCTATCTGCCTCAGTTTCCTCAACTATGAAATGGGGATGATTATAGCACCTACCTCCTAGGGTTGTTGTGAGGATCAAATAAGATAATATCTGTAAAGCATTTAGCACTGTGACTGGCATATAGTAGGCATTTAATAAATGCTTGATCCTTCTCTCCCTCCTTATAAAACAAAACTTTGTGTAAGGTAAAATATGAAAGCGACTTTGGAAAGTGGTCCTGGAATAGGGGTCATAAAACCTATTCTAGGGAGGAAGAGAACCAAGATGGTAGAGCACAGGCAGCAACCCAACCAAACTCTCCGAATATCATCCTCCAAACAACTTTAAAATAACTCCTCAAGTCAAATTTTGGGGTAGCAGAGTCAAAAAAGTCAGAATGAGACAGGTTTCCAACCTAAGACAACTTAGGAGGTCAGCAGGAGAGGTCTGCCACCAGCCAGGAGAGGACATGATGGCAACATCAACAGTGGCCCTTAGAGGTGGCTACAGTGGTAGCAGGAGCAGCTTTGCAAGTTATCTATTCAGAGACAGTAAGGGGACTGGACAACTGATGAGAAAGAGTTTATCTTATTACAGGTGGCACTAGGTACAACTGGCACTGATTGGCAAATCTATTGCCCAGACACAGTTCTGAGTTGCAGTTCCAGGGTGCAAAGGTGTACTTGTGGTTGGGTTGCAAGGAAACAGGGGCCCTGGTTGCGGTTCTAAGGCAGAAAGGAACACTAATGCTTGTAGCTGCAGGAAAGCAAAATTCCTAGTCACAAACTGAAGGCAGAGAGGAGAACCAGTGCTTATGGCTGCAGGAGAGCAGGGGACCAAGTCACAGTTTCAGGGCCAAGAGGAGTGCTAGTGTTTGCAGCTGCAGGGCAGTAGGGCCCTACTTGGTTAAGGACCAGAGCATAGAGCAGGAAAGCAGTGACTACACCTCCTCCATTATCACACCACTTTGGAAGCACTAAAATCTTGCAGACCCCCCCCCCCCAGAACTAGCTCTGAAAATAGTAATATGAAAAAGCCTGAAGCTTGGGACAGTGCCCAGGGTGAGCAGAGCCCAATTTTAGCATAAAGTTCAAAGTCAGGAAATAGACTGGAAAACCAAGCAATCACCCACAAGGAAAAAAAGAAAAAAACTTGACCATAAAAAAACACTACTATGGTGGCAGGGAAGACTAAAACATAAACTCAAAAGAAGATAATAATGTGAAAACAGCTACAACCAAAGCATCAAAAAAAAAAATGGTAAATGTACCTAAGCTCAACAAGAATTCCTGGAAGAGTTAAAGAAAGAAATAAGAGTATTAAAGGAAAAATTGGGGAAAGAAATGAGAGTGATGCAAGAAAATTATTAAAATAAATTAACAGCTTGGTAAAAGAAGTACTAAAAAAAATAAAGAAAACACTTCAAAAAAACAGAATTGGCCTAATCGTTAAAAAAAATAGGCACAAAAATTCACTAAAGAAAAGAACTCTTTGAAAAACAGAATAGGCCAAATGGGAAAAGAATACAAAAGCTTACTGAAGAAAATAATTCCTTAAAAATTAGAATTGGGCAACTAACTAGAAGCTAATGACTCCATGAAACATCAAGAAACTATAAAAAAAAAAGCCGAAAGAATGAAAAAAAAAATAGAAGAAAATGTAAAATATCTCATCAGAAAGACTACTGACCTAGAAAATAGATTGAGGAGAGATCATTTAGGAATTATTGGACTATCTAAAAGACATTTTAAAAAAAGAGCCTAGACATATTTCAAAAAATATATATCAAGGAATACTGCCCCAATGTCTTAAATTCAGAGGGAAATTTCAATAGCAATTGAAAGAATCTACCAACCACCTCCTAAAAACATCCCAAAATGAAAACTCCCAGGAATATTATGGTCAAATTCCAGAGCTCCCAGGTCAAGGATAAAGTATTGCAAGCAGTCAGAAAGAAACAATTCAAATATCATAAAGTCATAATCAGGATCTCATAAGATTTAGCAGCTTCCACATTAAAGAAGCTTGGAATATGATAATTTGGAAGGCAAAAGAGTTAGGATTACAACCAATAATAACCTATTTAGCAAAAATGAATATAATCCTTCAGGGTAAAAATTTATATTTAATGAAATAGAAGACTTATAAGTATTCCTGATGAAAAGACCAAAGTTGAATAGAAAATTTGACATTCAAAACACAAGACTCAAGAGAAGCATAAAAAGGTAAGTGTAAAACAGTAACCATATGGGAATCAATAAAGCTAAACTGGTCACATTCCTACATAAGAAGATGAGACATGTAACTCCTAAGAAATTTCTCACTATTACATCAGTTAGACGGAGTCTACATAGACACAGAGCATGAATGTGATTAGGATGATCTCCAAAATATTAAATGAAGGAGTAAGAAAGAGGGCTGGAAGGAGGAGTAAGGGAGAGGTATAATGGGAAATTTTTTTTTCTTACATAAAAGAGGCATGCAAAGAACTTTTAAAGTGGAAGGGAAAATGGGAGGGAAGATGGTAGACAACGCTTGAACCTCATTATCATTGGAATTGGTCCAAAGAGGGAAGAATATGTCTATATAGCTAAATACATACATACTATATATTATATATACATGTCTGTCTATCTCTATCTCTATCTCTATCTATCTATCTATAAGCACACACACACACACACACACACACACACTCAGTTGGGTATAGAAATCTATGTTACCCAATAGTGAACTAGGAGGGAAGGGGATAAGAGCAATAGGGGAGGAAATGATAAAATGGAGGGCAGATTAAGAGAGGCATTGGTCAGAAGCAAAACAAAATTTTTGAGGAGAGACAAAATAAAAAGCAAAAAAAGGATAAACAGAAGGAAATAGGATGGAAGGAAATATACAGTTGGAGATCATAAGCATGAGTGGGAATAGGAGTTCACCCATAAAATAGAAGAAAATAACAGAATGGACTAGAAACCAGAATCCAACAACATGTTGTTTATAAGAAATACATTTGAAAAAGACACATAGAGCTAAAATAAAGGGCTGAAGCAAAATCTATTATGCTTCCACGGAAGTAAAAAAGACAGGAGTAGCAACAACAATCTCAGATAAAGCAAAAGCAGAAATAGACTTTATTGAAAGGGATAATCAGGGAAACTACATTTTGCTAAAATGTACCACAGTCAATGAAGTAATATTTTTTAAAAAATTACAGCAAGTTTCTCTGATAAAAGTTTTATTTCTCAAATAAGTCAGATTTGTAAAAATAAAAGCTATCCCCAATTGATAGATGGGCAAAGGATATGAAAAGGAAGCTTTCAGAAGAAGAAATCAAAGCTGTCTATAGTCATATCTATCTATCTATTGATTGATCTATCTATCTATCTATGAAAAATGCTCTAAATCATTATTGATTAGAGAAATACAAATTAAAACAACTCTGAAGTACTACCTCAAACCTGTCAAAAATGACAAATGCTTGAGGGGATGAGAGAAAATAAATGCTAATAAGCTGGTGGTAGAGTTGTGAACTGCCAGAGAACAATTTGTACTATGTCCAAAAGGCTATAAAACTGGACATACCCTATGACCCAGCAATGCCACTATTAGGACTGAATCCCAAAGAGATTAAAAAAAAAGGAAAAGTACCTGTATGTACAAAAATACTTAAAGCAGCTTTTTTGTGGTGGCAAAGAATTAGAAATTGAGGGGATGCTAATCAATTAGGAAATAGCTGAATAAACTGTGGTATATAATTTTGTTATGTAGTATAATTGTGCTATAGGAAATGATGAGGGGGAGGGTTTCAGAAAAAAAAATATCAAGACCTATATGAACTGAGGCAAAGTGAAGTGAGAACTGGAAGATCATTGTAAACACCAAGAGCAATGTTATAATGGTGATCAGCTGTGAAAAATTTAGCTACTGATCAATACAATGATCCAAGACAATTACAAACTACTCATGACAAAAAAATGCTATGAACTCAGTGCAAATTGATGTATAATTTTCTTGCCTTATTTTGGAAATACGGAAATATGCTTTGCATGATTTCATATGCATAATTGATATCATTTTGCTTGCCTTCTCAGTGGGTGGTGGAGGGGCTTCAGGGAAACAGAGGATTTGGAACTCAAAATTTAAAAAGAAAAAAGTTAGAATAAATAAAGAATATTTTTTTTTATTCAACCTTATGGTATCATTTAATCACTTCCTTAAGGAAACTGGCATTTTAAAAAAATGTGATGACAATGATAATGATTGAAAAAATAAATTACTTCATGAGAAATTCTATATTTGAAGTTGCATACAAAGAATAGAAAAGCTTAATTTTAGTTGTTTCTTGGTGCCTTAGCTAATAATTTGTAGTGTATAGTATGTAACCTAACTATTGTTTTATGAATAAACCAATATTTAAAGGAATTTAATAATTTAAAAAAAGAAATATTCTTTTTTACCTATTAAATATTTAACAAACATTAACAAATATGAACATTTATATAAGAAAACAGGATAATAGAGGATTGCATATGAAATCTTCAATCTCCATTACATATAGCTTGTTTTTTTATTTTTATTTATTTTTATTATTTTTTTCTTCTTTTTTTAACATTACAGTGTTTATTATTGACATTTTGGGTATGGTTTTTTTTGTGGTAATTTTTTTTATTTTTTTGTTTTCAACATTTACTTCCACAAGATTTTGAGTTCCAAATTTTCACCCCTTCTTGCCCCTCCCCCACCCCAAGAAAGCATGCATTCTTAATACCCCTTTCCCTAGTCTGCCTTCCATTCTATCTCTCCCCCCTCTCCCTTATCACCTTCCCCTTCAATTTTCCTGTAGGGCAGGATGGATTTTGTACCCCATTTCCTGTATTTCTTATTTCCCAGTTGCATGTGAAAACATTTTTTTAAACATGTGATTTTAAAACTTTGGGTTCCAAATTTTCTCCCTTCCTCCCTCCCCACCCACCCTAATTCATAAGGCAAGCAAGTAAATATAGGTTATATATGTGCAGTTATGCAAAACACTTCCATAGTAGACATGCTGTGATAAACTTACTCTATTTCCCTTAATCCTATCTCACTGCCCCATTTATTCTTACTTCTGACCCTGACCCTCCTCAGAAGTACTTGCTTCTGATTACCCCCTTTCCCAATCTGCCTTCCTCTCTATCATCCCCCTACTCCTTTGTCCCCCCTCCCCATTTTCCTGTAGGGGAAAACAGATTTACATACCCAATTGAGTGTGTATGTTATTCCCTCCTTAAGTCAAATCTATGAGAAGATTCACTCATTCCCTCTCACCTTCCCCCGTTTCCCCTCCACTGTAAGAGCCTTTTCCTTTCTGTTTTCTTTTCTTTGTGGGATAATTTACCCTGTTCTATCTCCCCCTTTCTCCTTCTCCTAGTATATTCCTCTCTCACCCCTTAATTTTATTCTCCAGGTATGACCCCTTCATTTTCAACTCACCCTGTGCCCTCTATCTATCTATCAATATATACATACATTTAATTTTTTCCCCACCAACTACCCTAATACTGACAAAGGTCTCATGAGTTACAAATATCATCTTTCCATGCAGGAATAGTAAACAGTTCAACCTTAATAAGTCTCTTATGATTTTCTCTTTCCTATTTACATCTTCATGTTCCACTTGAGTCTTGTATTGGCAAGTCAAATTTTCTATTCAGCTCTGGTCTTTTCATCAAGAATGCTTTAAAGTCCTCTATTTCTCTCAATGACCATTTTTTCCCCTGAAGAATTATACTCAGTGTTTTGCTGGGTAGGTGATTCTAGGTCATAGTCCTAACTCCTTTGCCCTCAAGAATATTATATTCCATGCCCTGCGGTCCCTTAATGTAGAAGCAGCTAAATCTTGTGTTTTTCTGATTGTGTTTCCACAATACTTGAATTGTTTCTTTCTGGCTGCTTGTAATATTTTCACCTTGACCTGGGAACTCTGGAATTTGGCTACAATATTCCTAGGAGTTTTCCTTTGGGAATCTCTTTCAGGAGGAGATTGGTGGACTCTTTCAATTTCTATTTTGCCCTCTGGTACTAAAATATCAAGGCAGTTTTCCTTCATCATTTCTTGAAAGATGATGTCTAGGCTCTTTTTTTGATCATGGCTTTCAGATAGTCCAATAATTTTTAAATTCTCTCTCCTGGATCTATTTTCCAGGTCAGTTGTTTTTCCAATGAGATATTTCATATTGTTTTCTAATTTTTCATTTTTTTGGATTTGTTTTACAGTGTCTTGATTTCTCATAAAGTCACTAGCTTCCAATTGCTCTATTCTAATTTTAAAGGATGTATTTTCTTCAGTAATCTTTTGGACTTCCTTTTCCATTTGGCCAGTTTTGCTTTTTAGGGCATTCTTCTCCTCATTGGCTTTTTGGACCTCTTTTGCCATTTAGGTTAGACTATTTTTTAAGGTGTTATTTTCTTCAGTATTTTTTGGGTCTCCTTTAGCAAGTTGTTGACTTGTTTTTCATGATTTTCTTCCAAAACTCTCAGTTTTTCCTCTACTTCTCTTTCTTGCTTCTCAAAATCCCTTTTGAGCTCTTCCAAGGCCTGGGACTGATTCATATTTTTCTTGGAGGCTTTGGATTTAGGAGCTTTGGCTTCATTGTCTTCTTCTGGTTGTATGTTTTGATCTTCTTTGTCACCAAAGTAAGATAATGTAGTCTGACTCTTTTTGAGCTTTTTACTCATGATCCTGGCCAATTTCTTGAGTTTTAAACTCTTTGTTAAGGTAAAAGTCTGTTTCCAATATGGAGAATGTACTGTCCCAAGGTTTGGGGGTTTATACAGCTGTTTTCAGAGCTACCTCTAGGGACCTGAAAATTTTCAGTTCTTCCAAGGTGCTATGATAAGGGGCGAGGTGCTTCCTCTCCACTGCCACAACAAGCTCTACCACACCTAATGTTCCTCCTCGCCCCAGGACCACCCCTCAGAACTGTGACCCAGATCCAAGCACCACTAACGCAAGAGATTCCTGCCTCAGCACTGATAAAGAGATCCCTGCAATCCCCCTCTGGTCAGCTACTCAATTCCCCCTCAGTCTGTGGGCTGGAAGCTCAGGAAACAACCTCGTCCCCGGGGGTCGCTGAGACCTAGCTCCTTCTCTCACCGCAGTCGCAGACTTTTCCAACTGACCTTCTAAGTTGTCTTTGGCGTTCATGGGTTGAGAAGTCTGGAAACCGCCACAGCTACCCATGATTCAGCCCTCTAACGCCTGCTCCAGGGTCGCTGTGGCCTGCGCGCCCATGCCAAACTGAGCTCCTCGCCCCGCCCAGCGCGATATACCTTTCTGATCAACCATCCAGGCTGTCTTTGGCTGGAAATTTGTTTCACTCTGCCTTTTTGTGGGTTCTGCTGCTTTAGAATTTGTTTAGAGCCATTATTACAGGTATTTGGAGGGGTTTCGGGGAGAGCTCAAACAAGTCACTGCTTTCCCTCTGCCATCTTGACTCCGTCCCCAAGAATAATTTTTAAAAAGAAAGAAAAAAAAAACAAATATACATATATAATTAGAAATGGGGAAGATTGGCAATATGTATTAGGAGAAATTCTAACCTATTTGAGATTAATTTATTCATTAAAGTTAAATGACATAGAAAGCCTATAAAATGCCTATAAAAGCCTAATCTAGGCTTTACCACTTATAGAGTAATCTTCAATTATAGCATTTAGAGCCAGGATTTTAGAGATCACTGCTTCAGACTCTCATTTTACTGATAGGGCACCAAACCAAACAAATGGTTATATCACTCCATATCCTCTGGTTCACTCCATTAAACCATGTAAAAACCTTAATTAAGACAACACAATCAGGGTTTTGCACCAAGGAGGGAAGTTTAGAAGGTCCCAGGAGCACCATTCCAGGTTAGATAGATTTGTTGGTGCTGAATTGTGTTTGACTCTTCAAGACCCTATTTGGGGTTTTCTTGGCAAAGGTACTGAGGTGGTTTGCCATTTCCTTTTCCAGCTCATTTTACAGATGAAGAAACTGAGGCAAATAGGGTTAAGTGACTTGTGCAGGGTCATACAGCTAGTAAGGGTCTGAGGCCAAATTTGAACTCAGGAAGATTAGCCCAGTGCACTATGGACTGTGCTACTTAGCTGCCTCATTAGATAGAGTAATTACTAAGTGTGTACTATAGTTCAGGTACAGTACTAAACTCTAGAGATAATAATAAAAGCAAGAAAGACATACTCTGCCCTCAAGAAGTTTATATTCTGATTGGAGTACACAATACATAAAAGGAAGCTAGAAAGAAGGAAGTATACAAGCAAGTAGCAGCCAGAAAGTAGCATGGAGTCATGGTTCTGGGAAATGTGAAGCAAAAGTTCACTTATCAGAGCCTGGCTTCCCAGGAGCAAAGACCAAGGTTTTGATGGGAGGGAGATGAGGATGATTTCCAGAGTGCAAGAAGCTCATTGGGGAGATGTCCAGAAAATTTCCAAAGAATTCTTGCTTCTTACCCCCAACCACACTGTGTGCTACCATAGGCTGTGATTTGCTCTTACCTCCATTTTCAGCCAGCTCCTCTTGATCCCCCTTTCCTCTCCTTCTTGGCTCCATCACCATAGAAGCAATGGCATCCCTTCCCTCCCCACCCAGAGCTGGGGAGTAGTTCCTCTTTCTTCAAGATCTTAGAAATTTCATATTACTCTCAGCTCAACTTCCTTCTTCCTGCCACCCACTAGTTATAGCTCTGTACTGTGTTACTTCTTGGACAGATTATTAACTTCTTGGAACCTATTTTTCCATCTGTAAAAATTTAATGTGTTAAATATAAAATATTATTAGTATTAAGTTTGTAAACAGTCTAAAAATAGTGTCATCCTTGGCCCCTTCTGTTTTCTTTCCCAAAACCCCATAATTGTTAACACAGAAAGTGGCCACAGTGGGTTGAGGGTCATTTTGCATTTTTGAAGTATTTTTCATGAGTTGCTAGAAAGATTTAGCTCCTGGTGGCCTAACCTCTGATAATGAGGGTTCTCTGACTACATCCAGGCTAGTATTTGGATAGTACATACAGTAAGTATATCACTAGGCTTCTGCTCAAAGCCTTTTCACATTGGTAGGCAATGCTAGAACTTGTGGTCTCCTGGCATGCCTTTAAGAGCCTCGAGTTACTTTTATGCCAGGATGAAGAAAAAAATGAGGAGAAATTTAGTCATAAGAGCTACCAAAGAGATGCTTTTCCAAATTAGTCATGGAATGGAATGGAAAGAGCATTACACTGGATGTCAAGAGATCTGGGTTTAGAACTCCTTTCCCTGCAACTGACAAGTATGTGAGCATAAGCAAGACAGTTCACCTCTGGACCTCAGCTTCCTGACCAATAGGGACAGCAATACCCAATGCATAGGGCAGTTGTGAAGATGCAATGATGAATTGTCTGTGAAAACCATTCTCCACAGAAGCAGAATCTGCTCCACAGATTAAAAATGATGTTTTCAAAAAAATATATACATACATGGATTTTAAGTATATATATATATATATATATATATATATATGTGTGTGTGTGTGTGTGTGTGTGTGTGTGTATATATATATATACATATATACTTAAAATACATATCCCTCATCTCCAGACAAACTTTACCTGTAGTTCTCTTAAGTTCCTTATTTCTGCCAAGGACATAGTTGCCCAAGTTCATAACCTGAGAGTTATCCTCATCTCTTCACTCTCATCTCCCAATCCAATATCTAATCAGTTGCTGTCTTTTGATTCTACCTCAATGACATCTTACACATCTATCTCCTTTTCTCTATTTAACCAGATATTACACTTTTTCAGACTGTCATCACTCCTTACCTGGATTGTTGCAGTAGACTCTTAACTGGGCTCCCCACCTCAGGTCTCTCGCTTTTCCAATCTATTCTCCATACAACTGTAAAACTGGTTTTATTTGAAGCTCAGATCTGATCATGCCACTTCCCTTGCTCAAGATGCATCAGTAGGCCCCTGGTGCCTCTAGGATGAAAGGCAAACTCCTCTGCTTTGAATTTAGAGTCTTTCACTATCTGACCCAGCTGGATTATGTACAGTTCTCCCCCTTTCCCTGTACTTTCTCGACCCACTTTCCTATCAGATATTCCCCGTACACAAAATTATATCTCTCATCTCTACCTTTGCACAAACTATCTCCAGAGCCCAGATGTTCTCCCTCCTCATTTCACCTCCAGGAGCCCCTAAGCTCCCTTCAAGGTTTACCTGAAATGACACTTCCTACATGAAATCATTCCTGATTCCCCTAGTTTTTAGTACTCTCCTAGAGATGACTTTAGGCAGCTGGGTGGCACAGTGGATAGAGGGCCGGGCCTGGAGTGAGGAAGACTCATCTCACTGAGTTCAAATCTGACCTCAGACTCTTACTAGCTGTGTGACGCTGGGAAAATCACTTAACCATCTTTGTCTCAGTTTCCTCATCTGTGAAATGAGCTAAAGAAGGAAATCATACACTCCAGTATTTTTGCCACAAAAAATAATAATAAAAAAACTCAAATAGTGTCATGAAGAGTCAAACACAACTGAACAATCACAAGAAATAATTTTGTATATACTCCATATTTATCTGTGTGTATGTTGTTACCCAGCTGTAGACTGTAAATCTCTTTTGTCCTAATCCCCTGTATCTAGTGTCAGTAACTGACACATTAATGTTTAATAAATGCTTATTAAAATGAATTGAATTGAACCTCCATTTTTATCAAAAAATTATCATAGGAGCATTTTTCATAGTCCTCATTCTCAACTAATCTTTTCTGAATTGAGTCACAAATAAGTCTACAGTAATTCCCAATAATTTTGTTTAATAAAGAAATAATCATTGTTAGTCATCTCCATTTCAAGTAGGTAATAGAAAAATCATATGGGAGAGAGAAAGAGATCTAAACAAGGGGAATTTGCAGCTTGGTTTCCTGATCTGTAAAACGAGTTGGCAGGATTAGATGTTCTCTGAGCTTCCCTTCCAGCTCTAATATTCTCTTGGAGAGTCCTTTCCAGCTCCAACAAGCTATGTGCTTGCAAAATGCTAAAGCTGGAAGGGATATCAGATGCCATGTAGCCCTACCTATACTGAAAGCCAAGAACCGACCCACTGCCTGAAGATCTTCAGCAATGGGAGGGAGGCAGGGGAGAAGGGAAGAGTCACAGCCTATCAAGGTGCACCATTCTATGGTTGGACAGCTCTAATTATTAGGAAGTTTTTTGTTTTTATTTTTTTCCCTAGAATCAAGATGAAAACATTTTCTATTCAACGTCTACCCCCTCTTTTTTTTTCTTTTTTTTTTTAACTCTTAGGGCAAACAGAACAAAACAGCATCATCAAGGAATAGAAAGGATACTGTTTCTGGAGTTCGAATTTGAATCCCTGCTCTGGCCACTTGGGTGACCTTGAGAAAAATCATCACTTCCCTGGTGCCAGTTTTCCCATCTGTAAAATGAAGACTTTAGACGACATTTATTAAAATGAATCAAATGAGCCTCTGTGTCTATCAAATAATTATCATAGGAGCATTTTTCACGCTCTTCACTCTCGACTTACGTTATCTCCACAATTCCAAATCTATATGAGCCATTTTTAAACCTAGAAAGTATATTCTTTGAATTCATGATACTGGTGTTCAGAACAAAGGAGGCATTCATCTTCTTGTACATAGCCTTGGACAGACCTAGGTCTGAATCCCAGCTCCTATACAAAACTACTTATATGACCACAGTGTGGAATAATGTATTCAATAATGGGTATCATTATTAAGCAAGGACTCTGGAAAGCTATAGGTATCCAGAGGAAGGAAACTGAGGTGATCAAGGGTTTATAGACTGTTCCATGCAAAGATTAGTTAAAATGGTAGCATGTAACCTCAACTCTAGTCAACAAACATTCATTAATTGCTTACTTTATTCCAGGCACTCTACTAAGTGCTGGGGGTACAAAAATAGCAAAAACAGTATTAAGTGTGCCTTAAGGAGCTCAGAACAATATCACTTTTCAAGTATCTGAGGAATTGTCATGTACAAAAGAGAATATACTTACTTTTGCCTTACCCTGGAGGGTAGAACTAGGACCAATGGGTAGAAGTTATAGGGAGATAGATTTAAGCATTGTGTGCCGAATATCCAACTAGAAGACGAGTAAGGAATAATTCATCCACTTTATGATAATGGTAACAACTCTGGACCTAAAGTTGGGAGACTTGATTTTGAAATAAAGCCAGAGGTTTGCTGGAACCAGCTCATTCTCTTTATGAGAACTGATGGCAAAATTCTCAGTGTGAGCATTTACACCTTGAAAATTGACAAATGATACAAGAGTTGATGCATATTATACACATATACACACATATATACATCTTTCATATACATACATACATACATCTATATGATTTGTATGGGCTTAAGAAAATGATAATGAAAGTGTTGATAATTAGGTTAAATGTAAAAGTATGTGGTGAGAATATATTACCTCCCCCCCCCCAAGAACTGGTTGTTAAACATTACTGCCACATCTTTGATTTGTAGTTCTTCTACTTAGATGTCCTATATTTCACAAGTACATCTCCCTCTCTGAGTTTCATTTTCCTCATTGAATGGAGGGGCTTGAATTAGGAGATCTCTGAGTTTTAAATCTTATGATCCTCGATTCAGTATAAAGAAGAATTTCTCAACAATTTGAGTTATCTAATAATGAACAAATTGCATTCAAAGGTATTTATGTTTATCATCACTGAAAGTCCTTCAAGTAGATGTTGGGCATCCAGTTGTCAGGGAGAGGCACCATTGTGTAGTGGAAAGAATGCTGGACATGTGATTGAGTTCTGACTCTGCCATTAATTAACTGTGAAACCTTGTTTGAGTCACTATATTTCTCTGATACTCAGTTTTCCCATCTGTAAAATGGGGATGATAATACTTATCTTCTCAACCTTGAGATAATAATAATACTTGCTAAAAAAAGGCATCTTTTAAATCTGAAAATGATAAAGAAATATGACCTATTTCAATATTTTGAAGGACTCCATCATCTTACCATTGTGGCCACTCCCTTCACTAGTTCAAGTTATATCCATGAATCACTATTATTATTATTATTATTATGTGGATTCCATTTACAACAACATAACAATGGTAAGAATGGTTCAATTTGTGATTTAATTCTCTCTTTACCTGACTTTGTCAAAAAGTTTGAAAGCACCTAATACTCAGGGCTGGCCATGGATCTATTTTTTGTTCTGATATCACGATTCACCACTCAGAGGAGGTTCAAAATGTACCCAAACCTTTTGAACTTCTCAGAGCTTGGGAATGATCTTTGCCTTAAAATCACTCAGCAGTACCTTGAAAGCAGCCTTTGATCTAGGAAGAATTCGAAAAACTTGGACTTGGAAGGTCACCTTGAACAGACAAGTCCAAATGACCAAGAAGGACTGAGTCACCCTTGAAATAGAGATCTTGCCCTGGGTTGCACATAAGGGAAGGAAGAGAAGGTCTTGTGCTTTTGGTGATTCTATGATCAGGATGTTTATTACACAGAAAAAGCTAACTCCAGAAAGAAGGAACATTTGAGGGAGTTATATGGGTCTACAGAGCCCATGAAAGCATCAATCAAGTATTTATATGACTATTATTTGACAGGCATTATGCTAGACACTGGGGACATAAGTACAAAGAATCAATCTCCCTGTTTACAAGGAGGGAAAGCTAGGAGGCAGAGCGGACAGAGTGCTGGGCCTAGAGTCAAGAAGATTCATCTCCCTGAGCTCAAATCTGACCTCAGACACTCACTAGTCGTTTAATCCTGGGCAAGTCACTTAACTCTGTTTGCCTCAGTTTCCTCATCTGCAAAATGAGCTGGAGAAGAAAATGGCAAACCACTCCAGTGTCTCTGCCAAGAAAACCCCAAACAGGGTCACGGAGAGTTGGACATGAATGAAATGACTGAACAGCAACAACAACAATAATTCACAAGAAACTTATACTCTAGAGTGAGGGTATAAAATAACTATAAAGAAAATAAATACAAAAATTTTAACTACATTGATTGATGGGAAACCCATTATCCCCTGAGATAGCCCATTCCTTGTTGGGACAGTCCTAATGATTAGAACTTCATTTTCTGTCATCAAGCCCGTCTCTGCCTCTCTATAATGCCTACCCCTTGCTTGTAGATTTGTTCTGAGAGGCCAAGCAGAACAAACCTAATGGGGTGTTCAGATCTAAGACACCTAAGACGACATTCTGGTGGAAAACTAAAAGCTACATAAAAAACAACATTATATCACAAAGAAAAACAGGCAGCATTACGTACTGAAAAGAGCATTGGAATTGAAGAAAGTGTTATGACTTCTATTTTATATATGAGAAAACTGAGTCTCAGAGAGATTAAAATTATCAAGATTGATAAAGTCAAAAATTGCACTGTGAGAGAATATCTTAAAGATAAAGGCAGGATGGAGTTGTTTTACACCAAGGTCACCATCGTTTCTCCCCCAGCAATCAACTCCTCCCTGTTTGTGAGAATACTATCCAGATCCTTCACATTTTTATAAATTAAATTATCATTACATGAAGTCAAAAAGTTATTAGTCTCTCTGCTCTTGGGGGAGAGGGGGAAAGGAGGAGAAAGAAAGAGAGAGACAGAGAGACAGAGACAGAGAGAGAGAGAGAGAGAGAGAGTGAGAGAGACAGAGAGAGATGGGTAGATGTTGTTTATCCAAATGATGTCTGGATAATTGAAGTTGCCCATAACTAATGCATCATGCCACAGTACAAGGCTTGTGATCTTTTCCCCAAACTCCTAATCTATTTCTTTTTTTCTGTCCAGGTGGTTTATAGTATGATTTAATGACAAAGTCACCTCTGTTTCTTGTTCTTTTAAGCTCCACTCAAATACCCTTTGTCAAGTTTCTCTCTCTGGTCCCTGGATTTCTTTAAATGAGTATACTTTCTTAATCTGCAGTGCCACCCTCCAACCCCTCTACCTGTCCTGTTTCTTTCATATGAAGCATGTGTTTCCAGAGCCTGGATTCAGTTACACGGTTCATCCCACTAAGTGTCAGTGATGTCCATGAGATCAAGTTTTCCCCTAGGCATTAGTATCTCCATATCCTTTATTATTGTTGTTGCCAAAACTTTGTATATTTGTGTATAGACACTTGAGGCCATTGATTTTACTACTTATTCAACTCTTGAATTTTTTTTTTTGTCTTGTGAATTTCTGGGTACAATAATTTTCTGGTGGCAATTCTTCTTTTCTCTTGGAGGCTACTTCCTGTGGTATCTAACTGGGGATTATTCACCAGCCATTTTCTCTTTCTTTTTCAATTTGAAGCCCTTTTGATTATATTTGCAAGCCATTTAGCAAATACATTCTTACAAGCTTTTGTTTGGGGTAGAATCTGCCAACCTGGCATTGTAAGTTATGATCTAGAAATACAAATCTTATTCTCATACACCATCTTCTTAGCCAGCTGTTCATTCTCAATTGTTTTTCTTATTCCTTCAATGGACAAAACAGAAGAAAATACAACCTGTTCCCTTATGCTCTTTGGATTTTGTTTTATTTTTGTCCAAAACTTCATCATCATTGGCAATACCTTTCAGGTTCCTTCCAATGATGTCATTTGTGCCTATGTGAATTGCCAAAATTGGGTAGTTGGCATCTATTTTGATAAGTCTTGGGATGTACTCTGTTATGTTTAATATTCAAATCCCATGAAGACAATAGACCTCTCTGTCATTGTTTTCAGGTAAGGAAATAGCTGCCTCAGTACCCCCGAGCAAGGCATCACCAATTTCAACCGCTCTTCTCTTCATCCTTTGCCTTTTAATGGATAATTTCTCACCTGAGTTCTATTATATTATTGTGGTTCTATTATATTATTGGAAGGGCAAGCAGCTTCTTCCTCCTCAGAACGTCCAGCTCTCTCCTCTTCAAGAAGAGCTATAAATTTATTTTTAGGCTCTAATTATATAGTTGTTCTTTTCCTTTCACTTCTCTGTGTAATAGTCTTCCATGCTCAATATTCCACAGGGGCCAAGTTTCTCCTCCTTTGTCTCATATCCCCCCTTTTCCCCATTGGAGCCTTAAATATTTCCTCTAGGAGTCTGTCATTGAATAATTGAGGTGTGGAGAGTCACTGACCAGCACTGTACAGCATGGGGACAAAACAGGATAGGGGAAAAATCAGCACAATTCACCGACCTCTATGATGGCACTGTGGGGAGGGGAAGGGAGTCTTTGCTCATCCTACTGCTGCCCTCAATAGGATACAGGACTGGGAAAAACAGAGCTACCTTCTCAGACAGAAAGAACAAAGAAACTTTGACTCTCAGTAGGACAGGAAGGAGGAAAAAAACCCACGAGCAAGTGGTGAATGCACACACAGAATCATAGACATAAAAAACTCTTAGAATATCAAATGTGTAGGAACTCTTGAACACAATATATTAAACCTTAATGGGATTTTAGAACCAAGTAATGTTAAAAATGAAGGGGTTAGTAGAACCTAGGATTTTAGAACTGAAAGTAACCTCAGCATGTTTAACTGATGAATGTTGGAATTGGCATTGAGAACACTTAGCATACAGAATGCCAGAGCTGAAAAAGACCTTAAGGAACTAGTCATAGGCCATAGGATTATAGGGTAATGGATCTAGATCTGGAAGAGATCATAGAGGTGATATGGGATATAGTGCAACTTTCTCATTGAGCAGATGAGGAACCTTGGTCTCAGAGAGAAGAAGTGGTTTGGGACTTGTCCGCTTCTGGGTTATACAGGTATTATCAAGACAAATGTGGAACTCAACACAGACTCTTTCATGTACAAATCCAGTGGTCTTTCCATTGTATGACATTGCCTCTCTATTAGATCACCCTGCCTTTCTTCTTATCTTATGTTTCCTTTCTGTGCTCTTTGTTCTTTTCACCATGATAAATCTGGTTATTCAAAGCACATGCTGTGTTTCCTGGGGCCTGACATTTACTGTCGATTCCATTTCCTCTGTTGACAGTGTGCTTTAAGTCCTAGAACAACAACCATGTTTAATTATGAACTGTCACTGAGAACAAGAGGATTTTTCTTCCTGTGCATTCAGGGACAAACATGATTAATGGAGTTTCATTTAAGTTGGTGGGAATTTTTTAAAATACTGTTTAATTTTTTTTAAGTATGGGACAGTTATTTATTTCCTACAAATAAAAAGAAGGCACAGAACACTCACATGTGTATTTGGGGGGGGACCTTAAAATAGGATTCAGTAACTTAGCTTTTAACTCTGTTATAGTCTTATGAGAGGTTGAAACTTAAAGCTAATTAGAAGACAAAGTAGTTTGTGAAATTCATGATTAGATATTTTGCATTTTACCTTGGCTTTTCACTCTCCAAAATTTCATTTGTATGTAGGCTGTGAAATGGTCACCCTTGGGCCAAATCCTCTTGTTAGTGGCCATCATCTCCAAAGCAAAGTCTTCTTCTGTTTCCACCCAGTTTCACTTATTGGATCCAGTACCTGTGGATCATTTTTTAAAATTTAATTTTTCAATCATCAAAAACCTGTCTTTTCTTTCTCCTTCCTCCCCTACCCCTAACTGAGAAAGAAAGAAAAACAAAATCCTTGTTACAAAGCTGTGTGAACAACAAAAAAAAGTGTTTTGACTCCATCTCTCTATGAGGAGATGCGTAGCATGTTTCATCATGAGTCCTCTAGAATTGTTGTCAGTCATTATGCTGATCAGGATTCCTAAGTCTTCCAAAATTATTTGTCTTTACTATGCTGTTGCTTTTGTAACAAACTATTCTCCTGGTTCTGTTCACTTCACTGTGCACCATTTCATACAAGTCTTCCCAGATCTCTGAAACTATCCCATATATCATTTCTTATAGCACAGTAGAATTCCATCATATTTAAATACCAAAACTTGTTTAGCCATTCCCCAATTGCTGAGAACCCTCTTAGTTTCCAGTTCTTTGCCACCATAAAAAGAGCTATTACAAATATTTCTGTTCACCCTTTTAATTTATTTTGCTTGGGACTAATTCCTTGGTCAATCTATCTTCCCACTTATTCTCCTTTCTTCCTTTCCCTCTTTCCCTGTAGTTTCCTTATTTAGTGAAATGTATTTTCGTACACAACTCTGTATGTATATTGTTCTCATGATTGACCAGTTTAGGTGAAAGTAAAATTCATGTCACCAACCTTGCCCCGCCACCTTTTCCTTCTTGCTTGTATAGACTTCTACTTAAAAACCCAAATTATATGAAATAATTTCCCCTACTCTTTCCCACTCATATCCCTCCTTGGATATCCCTCTTCCCCTCACTTAGATCACCAAGACATAACTGAACAAGCCCCAGGCCCTCTGTTGAGTTAGGCTTTGTTTTTGATCCTTGATGTTGATAGGGTTCAGAGGGTTCTTGTTTCTTCTCCTATATTAAAATGTAAATAGTTTATCCTTGTTTAATCCCTTGTAATTGGTTGTTGGCTCATGTTTACCTTGCTTCTCTTGACTCCTATGTTTGCACTTCAAAGTTTCTGTGCAGATTTGGTCTTTTTATCAGGAAACTTGGAAGTCATTCATTTCACTGAAGGTGCTTCCCCTCCCCAACCCACTCACAGGATTATATTCAATTTATTTTATTTTTTTACTTTATTATTTTCTAGATAAGTTATTCTTGGTTATAAGCCTATATCCTTTCCCTTCTGGAATATTGTATTACAAGTTCCCTATTCCTTAATAACGGTGGCTATGAAATCATGTATGATCCTGACTATGGATCCTTAGTACTTGAATTCTACCCTTCTGGTTGCTTACAGAAATTTTTCTTTGACCTGAAAACTCTAGGTTTTGGCTATAATATTCCTATTCTTATTTTGGGGTTTCTTTCAGGAGATAAATAGTAGATACTATTTCCAGTTTGCCAGTGCTTAACACAGTGTCTGGCACATAGTAGGCACTTAATAAATGTTTATTGAATTGAATTTGTTCTAAGAGATCTGAACATTTTTCTTTTATGAATTCTTTAAGTGGAATGTCTAGGCTCTTTGTTCAGTCATGGATTTTAGGTACTCCATTCTTAAATTATTTCTCCCTTATATGTTTTCCACTTGTTTTTCTATGAGATACATTATATTTTCTTCTGTTTTTTGAGTCTTTTGATTATTTTTGAATATTTCTTGTCTCATAGAAGCATTAGATTTTACTTTGTCCATTTTAATGTTTAGGGAGTTTGTTGGTTGGGTAAGGTTTTGTAAATATAAGATTATATTTCCATGATTATGATCTATTTTCCATTTTTCCTGTTACCTTCATTCTATTTATAAAATATTTTTACTCTATTTTTAAAAACTCATTTCTTCCAGGAATTGTAGTTGAACTTTTGCCCAAACTGTGTTTATCTTTGAGACTTTGCTTGCAGTTCATTTGTAGTCACTGTCTTCCTCTGGATTTGCTTCTTGATAGTCCATATCACCGTAATAGCTTTTTTATGATGAGATTTTTTTTTGGTTCAGTCTTCCAACTCATTTCCTGATTTCAGACTTTATATTATGAGGGAATGCCTGGGCTAGTAGTATTGCTTTTTTCTTGTAGTACTGAGTGTTATGTTGTTTCAGGATCTCAGACTGGGGACCTGAAAGCTTCCAGTGCTCTCAAAGTGAACTGATCCAGGGCAAAGTCTGATTTATGTCCTTTTTGTCCGAGCTTTGCAAGTTCTCAAGATGCATTTGGCTCTGGGCAACATATCTATGGTCTTGCCTCATTTGGAGTTTCAGTAGATTGCTACTGGAGCCAACTTCCAACCAACTAGAAAACTCTGCATTGTTAAGAGTGATAGATCTGCAGGCTCCCCTTTAGTCTAGGCCTCCTGCCTCAGTTATTCCACTGAAGCATTCAGGCTAGGCTCAAAGCTAGAACTGAGACTTTGTTCAGTTTCTGACATCTGAGCCACATAGCTGTTGCTTGGTAGAAATTATGAGGCTCACATTTATTCCTCAATCTGGAACACCGCACATAGGTACATGTCCTCTACTCATCCTCTAATTATTCTCTAGATCTATGCCATGGAATTGGGTCATGAGCAACAGAGCCACCAGTTTACCCCTATTCCTGTACCCCACACAAGTTTTAGGTCCCTCTCTGCTGAATCTGGGAACTTTTCCTGTACTAGTGTACACTCTCTACCTACACTGGGATAATCCATGGTAGTTCTGGGCCACACCCTATCCCCTGTATTCACGGACTTCTCCATCTCTCTATGCCAACCTGAGCTAGAGAAATGACTTGTTGCCATTCCTTCTTTTATTTCCTGATTTAGAACTTGGTCTGGGGCATCTTCTATATCTGGAAGAGTTATGGTGGAAGCTCTCTGGACCTCTTCTTGCTACTCTGATATTGTTTTTCTTTGACTGGATATGGAAACAGGTGTGTGGTAGAAGGGGGCCAAATTGACTCTAAGATTACAGATCTGGTTGACTAAAAGTATAGTGAAGGATTTTGGAGAAGGCATTTAGGACAGGAGGGATGCAATGAGTTGCATATTGAAAATGTTGAGTTGTAACTGTCTAGCAAATAGGTGGTGATAGGGGATTAGATTTCAGGCCAGAGGTCAAGTTTAGTTATATGATTTGAGAAAAACAGTTGATAACTGGACACATAGGATCTAATCAGAGCAGCAAATTAGAAGATTAAAGGGAAAAAAGAACACGGGAAAGATCCTTGAAGGATAACCATGTCTAGTAGGTTGGAAATATATGATGATCCAACAATGGAGACTCAGAAGGCGTGGTCAACTAGGTAAGAGGAGAACCAAGAGAAGGCCATACAAATTATCCAGGACGAGGGAGTGGAAAACAATTTCAAAGGCTGGAGAGGGAACAAATAAGATGAAATATGAGAAAAGGTCATAGATTTATTTCAGTTTGGAGATCATTAGTAACCTTGGAGACAACAATTTCAGTTGAGTGGTAGAATCAGAAACCAGACCACAAGGAGTTGAAAAGTCAGTTGTTGGAATTAATCAACAATCACTTACTAAGGACGTATAATGTGCCAAGCACTGTGCTAGATTTCCCACATATAAATAAGACTATTGAGGCATTTCCTCCTCTTAATGCATTTACATCCTCCTGGAACACAATTCTTTGTTAGAGAGGAAAGAGAAAGAGACCAGGAGCCAAGGTTCTAGGCCCAACTCTGCCATTGTCTAGTTATTTCCTGTGGGCAATTTTCTTTTTACTTCTCTAGGTATCAGTTTCCTCATCCTCAAAGCAACAACAAAAACAATTAATAATAGCTTTCATTTAGATAATGCTTTATAGCCACTGTTAACTCTATTGAGGTCCCACTGGGGCATAGAAGTAAGCATGTACTCTTGAAGGTCATATCAATGAAGTACAAAGTCTTCTACATCCTACCAAGGTGGAAATGTTTCAAACCTTGACTTAGAAAGAAATTGTCATTCATCTGAATACCAACCAAGGCACTGAGTCATTCATCTGAGTACAACCTAAGTTAACAAGGCTAATTGGAAATATTTTTTTACCATAGAAATTCACAAAGCTAACTCTGGGTTGGATGGAAGCCTGGAAGGATTGTAGTCTGGGTTGGTGTAGAGCAGGGGTTCTAAATCTAAAGTGTATAAAGCTTAAATTTTTTTGCTAATTATATTTTAATACAATTGATTTCTTTGTAAGGCTATGTATATCATTGTATATATTTTTAAAATACTGTTCTGGGGTGTCCTTTGGCTTCATCAGCTTGCCGAAAGGGTCCATGACAACAAGAAGGTAAAGGACCCTTTGGGTAGAAAGTAGGCATACCAATCCATGTATCTTTGGCAGATGAAATTGAAGTTTATGGTTTACAAAGTAACTTTCCTAAAACAAGTACTCGCATTTAAATAATGCTTTAAGATTTGCAAACTGTTTTCTTCATGAAAATCATGTAAAGCAAGTAATATAATTCTCAATTGTGTTCATTTTACAGATGAAGAAACTGAGGCTAAGGCATAAAATGACTTGCCCTTGGTCAACTGGAACTCATTTGAATGGATTTGAACTCACTTGAAAGGAACTGTTCTTTTCACTCTCCCATATAACCTCTTTAATAAGGCTAGGCTAGATTGTCTTCAAGCACCCATCCAGATCCAAGAAGTTTTACTGTATGATTTTAATTATTTTACTCTCCTCTCTCCTCCATAGAGACATGCTTGATATATTGTTCTCATGTTAAACTTGTGTTTGTACAAATTTGTTTTCTTCAGAAGCACATCTCACTCACTAACCATGAACACATTTCCCATTTCATTATTTCAGATGCTGCTAACAGATATATTCCATTCTGCCCTGGTTTTAATAACTATCCTATATTTGGGAAACTACAGAGGAGACTGGCTAGGTACTTTTAACCTTCATTACTGATGCGTATTAGATTGCTCCCATTTCTATGTGTAGAGGCAAATACATATTATACATGAGGCCTTCCAAGAGATTGATGGGGCTATGATTCAAACATGAAGAAACTTGACTCAGCTCCAGATATCTGGGTTTTGTTTCTAATTTACAAGAAATGTACATGATTACTTAGCATAATGTCACCATTCAACCAAATGATTTTTGCCTATACCTTGAACCATCTGATAAATATTGTACTGGTTGGGATTTGTAGGTAGCCTTTTATTTTTGGTCAACAATCTTCTAAAATAATGTGTGGTGTTTATAAGTAGCATCTTCTTGCTTCCTTTAAAATAAAAGCAGATTTGCAGAACTGTGAATTGATTCTAGCTAGTAATTCGTTCTACAAAGCAATTTGAATTTTTTTTGAACTGATTGAATTATACATATCCTTTGTCTCAGAGTTCCCACTTTTAGGCATATAACTGCAAGGAGATCAAAGACGGAAAGGAAAGTCTTCCAACATATTTATAGCAGTACTTTTGATGGTAGCGAAGAATTCTAAACACAGTAGTTGCCTATCAATGGAGGAATGTCCAAACAAATAAACACACATAAATGTAATAGAATATTATCATGAACTGTATGAATGAGTCCCTTTTCCTTTCTTATACTTTCTGTAGTTACAGAGTGTCCCAAAAGTTAGAGAGCAGTTTTAGACTTTAATCATTCAATAATAATTTATAACTGCATTAAAATTTTTGGGGTGACCTGTACCACTGACCAAAGAGCAAAATCTGTTTTCAAGTCCCTACAGTATTACTGTACTGTAAGAAATGGGGATTATGAAAAATTCAGGGAAGCATGTGGAGACTTTATGAACTGATACAAAGTAAAATAAGCAGAACCAGGAAAACAAGCAGAATGACTACCACAAAATAGATGGAAAGAATAACAAAAGCAATGAAATGAAAATTATGTAATTATAATGCCCACACTTGGCCTAAGGTAGGAGTTGGAAAAAATGTACCTTCTCCTTGCCCCCATTTCTTTGCAGAGGTGGGAGAGGACAGAATTAGTGATATAGAATTGCATATACTGTCAGACTCATATTGACATGTTGGTTAGTTTTGATAACCTGTTTTCTCTTTTTATTCTGGGTTATAGGGAATGGTTTGATAGATAGGGCAGCTGGGGTGAGCGAACTCTGGAAATGAAGGTGATTTAAAAACCAAGTATGTCAATGAAATTTAAATTGAAAAATGAAACAAGCAGAATTCAAATAGCCTAATGTTCTCCATACATTTATATCTGTACATTGTTTTAAAGTTACTGAGTGCTTTCCATTTATGATGATAATTATGATTCCCATGTAACAAGAGGAAGAAAATGGCAGGTTTTACAAATGAATTTCTACGCAGACCACATATAGCAGGCTATGTAATGGAAGCCAAGGGTGGACAAAGTATCCAGGAGAAGGGAGTGGAAAACTGTTTCAAAGTCTGAAGAGGGATCAAATAGGAGGAGACCTGAATAAAGGTCATGGATTTAGCAGTTCAGAGATCATTGATAACTTTGAAAAGAGCAATTTCAGTTGTCATAGAGTCAATGAATCGTTGGAATCATCAGCAAACGTTTATCTTCACAGTGATACAACTGACTGCAAGAAACATTCAAGATCCTCTGTGTTCATTATTTGTTAATTATTAAAATATACACTACCTAGCATTTTACTTGGTAAAGCAAACTGCAGCCTAAAAGGTTCTCCTCCAATAAGTCATCTCATACTACTGACAAATTCATAAAAATTTCTTGCTCTGTACCACCAGAGAGATGCCTTCGTGCAATGATCTTCTGTCAGGATCAAATGACATAAAACCAGGAGGTATATGCTCAATAAACTTCCACAATATCTGGTAATCAATAAGTATTTATTAGATGACTACTATGTGCTAGGGGCTAGGAAGTCAAATACAAAGAATGAAACTACCCCTCCTAGAAAGGAGCTTGAATCCTAGTGGGGAAGAAGTACACATATGCATACGATAAATATAAAATGAATAAACACAAACATATGCAAAATAGTCAAATACAAAGTCGTTTGGGGAGGGAGGGCACTAGCAGATCTTCATGCAGAACGCAGTGAGTGAACACAATGAATGACCAGTAAATTGTTAGATTATACATAGAAACAATCTTGAAGGATACCTTGCCCAGAGTCCAAATGGAACAGAGATTTCCTGTTTATGGCGGTGATGGCCCTCCTGATAGATTTTCCTATTGGCAGATGACATTGAACTGGTTTCATTAAGGCTCAAAACATTATCGCAAGGGGCAGCTAGGTGGCATAGTAGACAGAGCACTGGCCCTGGAATCAGGAGGACCTGAGTTCAAATCCAGCCTCAGACACTTGACACTTATTAGTTGTGGGATCCTGAGTAAGTCGTTTAACCCCAATTGCCTCCAAAAACAAAAACAGAAACAAACAAACAAACAAAAAAACATTCCTGGGTCTCCTCAATGGGATCCAGGATTGTTCAAAAGAGATCAGCCTAATAACCCAAACAGGAAAATTTGGAGATGAGAAATGGAGACAGACAGAAGCACTCACTGTGTTGAAAAACAGAAGAAGCTGCCCTTATCTAAGATTTAGTTTCTGCTTCTGTAAAATGGGAGAACTGGACAAAAGTATCACTAATGTTCCTCCAGCTCTAAGATTTGATATTCTACGTTTTTAGGTTTCTTCCAGATTTAATTATAAATTCCCTTCCAGCTAACAAGTATGTGTATGTGTGTATATTTTAATATTTCTTTTGCAAAGCTCCATGCTAGGCTCTCAGGCTACAAAGAAATAACAAAACACTATCCTCATCTTTAAGGTGCCTATAAGGGGATAAGACATATATATGTATTTGTTCATTCATTTAATAAATATTTATTAATATTTATCTATCCCTCAGTATGCCTTCCTTTGTATGGGGGTGGGGGAGAAATGGTAGATTTAAAGTAAAAAAGACCATGGTTTAAATACTAACTCTCTGTTTACTCCCTACCTCTGTGTCCTTGGGTAGTAACACTACTTTTTTGTGCCTCAGTTTTTTCATTTTTAAAATGAAGGAGTTGGACTAGATCTATAGTTTCAAACTCATATAGAAACTGTGGACCACTAATACCACTAATAAGGATGCCTGTGGGGCATATATTGACTTAGTTTGAAAATGTAATGTTATAAACGTTTTATTGTATTTTCATTTGTTTTGTTAAATGGTTCCTGGAGAAATTTTGATAATAAGCTTACTTACTTTGACAGTATACTTTCCAGGATTGTACACATAGATGATGAGGTTGATATACGCATTGCCAGAGCTAGCTTAGTATTTGAGATGCCCCAAGGAAAGCGTGGGAGAGAAGAGTTATTAGACTGCCTACTCAACTGAAAGTCTACAGAGCCATTGTGCTGATCTCATTGTTGTATGCCTGTGAAATCTGGACAGTATGGCAATGCCATCCTAGAAAATTGAACCACTTCCATTTGAATTGTCTTAGAATGATTCTAAAGATCACTTGGCAAAATATGGCACTGAGGTCCCCTCTCAAGCTTAACTGCCAAGCATTTAAACTCTACTGTACAGAGTGCAACTCTGATAGGCTGACCACATGGTTCAAATGTCACACGTACATTTTTCTAAAAGACTACTTTAACATAGAATTTAAAGGGAGGAGCTCATATGGAGATCAGAAGAAGCAATACAAGTACACTCTCAAGATTTCTCTGAAAAACTTTGGTATCAACTTTGAGACATGAGAGGCACTGGCACAGGACAAACCAGCATTGTGTGCCCACATCAAAGAAGTCACTGTATTCTATGAGCAAAGCAGAATAAAAGTAGCTCAAAGGAAACACAAGATGTGCAGATTTAGAGACATCTCTACTCCAAATGTTTATATGGACTATTTGTGCCTTCTGAGCTCTTATAATCTGATCAGCCACAATTGGGCATACTGTACCTTTACTCCAACTTAGTGATGTCATGTTTGTCCTTTTCAACAGGAAGGACAAACAGCAATAAATATTTCCCAATTACATTTTAATTTGGTACCTGCTGCATGCCAGAGTATTGCTGCCAACTTTGCACTGAGAAAAATGATTATTTTCTTATTATATCAACAACCAATTTTATATATGGGATACAAAGATGCTCTTTTTGATTATTAATAATGAATTATTAGTAGGTTAGTTACTAGTAGGTTTTTTTTTTCTCTTTTTACTTCCTCATTCAAAGTCCAGTCCTTTTGAAGGACAGGGTGAACAAGGAGATATTCTTCTCAATCTTGAGCAGGATTCTATCCAACAGGGAGAGCTTATTTCTGATTACAGGGTAGAAGAGAATCTAATCTAGGTGAATTCTGGCCCATTGTTCAATAATTTAAGTGGTCTCTGTGGAGATAGATCTCTTTGTCCAGATGGGTGGAGGCAACTGAGTCTCATCAAGTCTAAGCAAGAGAAGCTGAAGACTTTTTGCCCAGCTCCTCATTGATATGTCCACCCCTCATTAATTGTCTAATTAGAGTTGATTTTCACCCTCAGGTACACCCCCTTTCCCAAGGGTATTTAAACATTCAGCAAAGAACTGCTGACCTCAATTTATTGATTATTTACTAGCATAATTAATAAATTGATTATTAATTACCCAGAATCTCTGTGTTTCAGTCTTTTCATTCATCTCTTCACCCATGGGCAATATGTTTGATACTTCTGGACTAGATGATCACCAAATCCATTCCAGCTCTAAACCTATGATTTTGTGCTATCTAAGTAATCCTCAAAAGAAGATGTCCCACTCCACCCACCATTTTGGTATCAAGACCAATGCAATTAACACTGAAAGGCAGAAGTGCCTGGGATTTTCATAACAATTACTGGGTTTTTTGAAGGAAATGTTTTACATGTTTAAAAAATGAAATCTCCTACTGCCTAAGTTTAGATAAACCGCTGTTACCCAGGAATTTACAATCAAATAGGAGATATGTACTTGAATAATTAAAGAGATAATATCTAAGTACAGCTAGATACAGATTCAAGATAGCTAAATACTAGATAACAGAAAACTGGAAAAGAATATATAAGTACCATAACAAATGCAAAAAAAAAAAGTATCATGGGCCAAGCGAATCTAACCCTTTTCCCACAAGGCATTTTTTTTTAAATTCAAGGAAGAATTAATAGTGCTTAGCAACTAACTGAAATGGGGGCAGAGAGACAGTGAGAAAGAGTCTAAGATGACTCTGAGACTTCAAAATGGGGAGACTGGGAGATGGATGAGGCCACTGACAAAAGTAGGGAAGTCTAGTAGAGAAACTAAAGGGAAATGTAATAAGTTCAATTTTTTACTTCACTAATCTCTTAAATGTTTAATGAATTGTTGTTGAATTAATGTTAAATCTTATGTCTTTAGCCTTCTTAATCTTTCTGCAACTTTTGACTCTGTTGACCAACCTCCCCCCATCCATGCATACTTTCTTTTCTCTTTAGTGACCCTTCTCCCCTTACCTATTTGGACATTTCTTCACAATCTTCTCCCTCTATATGTATGTCCCCTTCCCCCACGTTCTGTGATGAGTCCTCTTCTCTGTCAGTGATATCAACAGCTTTCATTAGTTCAACGATTATATCTCTGATATCTACATATCTATCTCTAAATCTTTCTGTTTAGCTCACCAAGTGCCAATTGGATACCTCTGCCTAGTTGTCTCATAGACATCTCAGATTCAACATTTCCAAGATGAAATTAGTTATCTCCCTCCCTCAACCAGCTCCTCCTCCAAGTTTCCCCATTTCCTCTGAAGGCAGAAATTGTTGTTTGTTTGTCATTTGCTTTCAAAGGAGACCATGACATCATGACTTGATGTGAAAGCGAGTTAGATTTAGCGAGTTAGATTTAGCAAGTTAGATTTAAGTGAGAGGTGCAAAGTCTTCAGCCTCACTCTCTTTTCAGGAGTCATCGAAGTCCAGTGGCAAGACAAAAGACAGGATGACTGGCAGTAGTCCAGGATACAGTGGATGACCTTGGCATCTTCAATGTCTTACCAAGCTCTAAGCACTCTATTGTGATTTGCTTCAGCTGCATTCATGGCTCTTGGAACAAATTGTTGTCTAGCCACTCTGCCTGGAGAAGTCTTCACATGCATGGGGTAGACATCTCCCTAACACACCAACAGGTTTAAAGTCCATTGGCTATCCTCATCCTGGTTCAGCCTGTCTGCCAAGAGGTTTTTCTAGGATATGGCCACTGTGCATGGAGCCACAGGTGAAGGTTGGGTGACAGTTGGACTACAAAGGTGGATGAGCAGCCCTAAAAATAAGGCTTGGCAAGCCTTCACACCAGAATTGCTGGTCCTCCCTGAACATCCCATACATCCCACTGAAAGCAGTCATACAGTTTGGCAATGTCAGAGGCATCCCTAACTCTTTCCTTTGGTGTATAAAGTACTAGGTTTGAAGTTAGGAAGTTAAACCATCACTATTTAGTGGTTGTGTCATCCAGGGAAAATCACTATTTATCTGAGCCTCAGTTTCTTCCTCTGTGAAACAGAAACACTAATAGGACATATTTCACAGGATTAACTGAGAATCAAATGAAATAATACTTGTGAAGTCCTTCACCAATATTAAAGTGCACATAAATGTGAACTATTGTTACTCATTCACTTGTTACTTTTACCTTCACAACTCTCTCATTTTCCCCTTTGTTAATACATATAGCCATCACATTCTCCATTTACTCACTTTACATTCCAGCCAAAGCAACCTCTGAACTTGGCATTCTATTTCCCACCTCCATTCCTTTGGCCATGCTTGTCTCCTCCACCTAGAATCCTGAGCTTCCATCAAGTCTGAGCTCAGGTGCCACCTCTTAAGCCTTTCTAGATTCCCCCTAATGAGGAATGTTCTTTCATTCCTCAGATTACCTTGTATTTGCCGTGTCAATGTTTTAAACAAAAATACCCTCAATAGGATATAAGCAGGGACTGGTTTTCATTTTTGTCTTTAAATCTCAGGGCCTAGCACAGTAGCCTCAAGTAAGTCACTTGAATTCTGTCCCTTTCAGCTTCCTTATCTGTGAAATGGGGGTAAAAGTAGCTACTACTTCCCAAGATTGTTGTGAAGAAATTTGCAGGGTGCTTTGCAAACATTAAACCTTTTATGAAGGTCAGCTAGTGTACACCAATGGTGTCTGACTTAAATAGAAACAGGGCCACTAAGCAGTATACAAGGATCCCTACCAGTTGCAAATTGACTTAAAAAACCTCACATTAACACAGTCCATATTTTACCGTGTTTTAATTGATTTGGTTAAATATTTCCCAATTACACTTTAATCTAGTTCCCAGCTGGAGGATATAGCAAGAGGCCCATAGGTCTTGTGTTGGGTGCCTCTGGGGTATACTATTCTCTGAAGAAATTTGTCAGTGAGGGAGACCAGATGTTACTATTCAGGTTTGAAATTGGACAAGATCTCAGAATGTCAACTCTGCCCTAGGTCAATGGTGTCAAAACCCATGGGCCAAGTACAGCCCACAACATTGTTTAGTGAGGCCCAAACCAGCTTATCTCCCCTCCCCCCCAATTACTTTAATTTATTTTATATGTACTTCTATATAGTTATATGTGTTCCATTTCCTCTCAGAGAGAATATACGTTCCTTGAGGGCAGATACTGTTTCATTTTGTTTTTGACCCCAGAGGCTTGCATAGTGCCAAGCACAAAGCAGGTGCTTTCTAAATGCATGTTGATTGAGTAATGCTTTAAAGGGGATTCATTCAACAGGCAGGGATTAGCTTAAATGAATCCTGGGATACTTTCCACCTGTGTTTTCTAATTTTAGCGGTTTTGTTGGCAGTAAGAGGATTGAGAGCACATGTTCTTGGTTTCCAAAGATTGGGGGTATTATTATTATTTTATCAGTCTTTAATTGCATCAGGAATGGCCACTCTCAGAGAGGGGTAGAGGAAAAGAACCCTTTCAGAGATGAAGGATCATAATGGATCAACAGATTAGAATGGGACTTTTAAAAGTCCAAGGTCTCCCTCTTGGTATCTTCTATTTTTAATCACTGTTTTTTTTTCAGTGGCAGACTGAGGGGTGTGAAAAACCTGGAAAATGACCCTTTTGTTTCAGACTTTATAAAGTAGGAAATAGCCATGTGGTATAATGGATAAAGCACTAGACTTAGAAACAGAATGGGCTGTGTTTGAATCTTGCCTCAGATATTTACTAGCTGTGTGACCCTGGGAAAGTCATTTAATTTCTCTGAGTCTGTTTCTTCATCTTTAAAACGAGAGGCTTGGACTACATGGTCTAAGGTCTAATACACCTCTAAATCACTGAAACTACGATCTTTTTTTGAGGGGAGGTATAAAATTAAGGGTGCTGGAATTGTTCTTAGTAAGTTCTGGAAAGAACTTCAAATCCAGGGATGGGATTAAAACGTTCTTACTGAGGATTCAAAGACTCCCTAGCTGCTAAATCAACCTGGCTACATTAGCACCCATTCTCCATAGGAAACCATCCTAGGTCTTCCATTGCAGTCATTTAGAGGATGAAGGCAGAGAAATTCTACAGCCATCTGGGAGATCAAAGGTTTCTCAACCAGCCTATGCCTGGACAGTTTACAGTAAGGACTATCTTTTAATCTATTGAGACACCTCAGTTGGTAAGCCCGAGTTTCCTCTTCACTCAAGAGCTTGAAATGTGATGGAAGGAACTGATTAGTCTTGGAGGGCATTTTTTAAAGTATGAGATATCATCCTTTCATGCATGTCTACTCGACTATAGTGTCATGTTTCCTAATAACATTCTAATGGCCACATGGTATGGTGGAAAGAGCCCAGGACTCGGGGTTTTGGGTTCAAATCCTGTCTCTTCTGCTAACTACCTATGTGACTTTGGGAAGAAGTCTGGCCTGGGAAGACTCTGGGCCTCAGTTTGCAAGTGATTTAGAACAGAATCAAGAGTTCTTAACCTGGAATCTGTGAACTTAAAAAAAATGGGTAGTAATATAAGTGAAAATGTTCTTTGCAATCATGTGTATTTTATTTTATTTGTTTGAAAATATGATTCTGAGAAGGGGTTTATAACATAGAAAAAATGTTTAAAAAACCTGGACTAGATAATCTCTAAGGTCCCTTCTGGTTCTAATGCTATAAAATCATGAACGATCGTATGCCCCTGAGAGATATTCTAGCCCTATATGATCTCAGTTTTTTCATCTGGCAAGATAAGAATAATAATTATACCTGTACTGTCTGGCTCACAGAGATGCATTTACAGTAAATGTTTTGTAAACCTTAAAGTGCTATATAACTGTAGGCTCCTATTATTCTACAGAAAAAAAATAAAAAGAATTCCCCCCAAGCCTGCCTGCTTGCTGATGTTTGGTTCTCCGTAAATGAAAAAAGTTAGTCCCTCAATAAAGACCTTAGGCACACTTAGAGGTGGAAAGGGTCAGAATATATAATGCATTGGAAAGAATTCTGGACTTTGAGTCAGGAACCTGGATTTAGATTCCAGCTTTAATATTTCTGAGCATTCCTGAACAAGTCACTGAACTCTGAGTTTTTTCATTTGTTGGAGCAGTGAATTTTAAGGTCATTTCCAGCCTTAATGTGTTTTTTTAATTATTGATTTTTTAAAATATCACTTCGATTTTCCAACGTATTCCTTCTCCCCCCATCCCAGTAACCGGTCCCTTACAACAACAAAAAAAGCAAAAAAAATTATCAGTTTAGCAAAACCAAAAAGCACATCAACCAAGTCCAATATTATATGCAGTGTTTCACACCCAACTGTTTTGTATTTACTTGGTATAAATTTTGTATTTATACATTGTGTATGGTGTTTACACAAATGTATACATACAGATGTATATGTATGTAAATGTAGGTGTGTATGTATGTTGTTTATTCCAAAAAGAGTATAAGCCCCTGTATTGCCAATGAAATGCACATGCCTAAATTTACTTTTGCTTTGGATTGCACTTACAATAATGCACACTCACACAATAAGTAAGGATTATAGAATAAAGATTATTGCTTATAAGTATAGATGAAAGTTTATATACATATATCACCAAATCAGGGAAAGCATCAACAGCTGGATCATGCAGCTGGGGAGTCCTAGTTCAGCCTCCAGAGTCCCAGTTGGGAAATACCCCGGGCAGTGCGTCCATTCCATGGATGAGACTCCGAAGTCTGAATGGAAGAACTGGGCTTTAAGTTCTTCTAACAAAGAAGGCACTACGCCAATTATAAGGCATGATCGCGTACAAAACACACCTTTATTGTCCCAGGATGTTGGTTGCTGGGAGAGTGGTGAGCTCATCCCAGGAAGCAAAACCAAGGACAAAGCATTTGATTTCACATTTAGCACATCTGGTATCTAGCCATATGTAAGGACTCATAGAACAAGGTTAAATACTGGTCATGAAGGGTGTTAAATATTGATCATGAGGCCTACTTACTAGGCCTAAACCATTGGATAGGGATGAACTTACATTTCTATATTATTCTTACTTCAGCCCCTTGAAGGGAAGGGCTATTTCATTTTTGTCTTTATATCTATGTGTATACTATGTGTATACTATCTTAAACATGGATGGCACTTGATAAATGCTAAATGGAGTGGCAGAGCCAGGACTAGACCTGTGGTCTCTATACCCACTTTCTTTCTCCAGTACTTCCTTCTTGCTTCCCTCTGATTCTTTCAAATCTTTTGCAGTCCTGCCGTCCTATTGGTTCATATCTGCTCTTTGGTAGCGAACCAGCCTTGTTACCTCTGCTCCACCACCCATTTTCTAGGCCTTACATCAATCTCTGGATCTTCCCCTTTGGCTGTGTCTTCCATCCATCATGGGCTTAACTTCTTTCTACCAACTGCCTCTATTTGTTGGCCGTCTTTTCCCTCTTCAGAGCCACAGGCCACAAATGATATTAAAGTGAGGTTTTTTTTAAAGCATTTGTCACTGAAGTTTTGAAAAGGTTACCTGTTTGAAGACAGCTTTTTCTGAAGGCTTGCATTTGGTAAGAAGGATCCTGAAATTTCTATGTCTGAAAAGGAATGAGCAATGTTGTTGCTGTGTTTTGTTTTGTTTTGTTTTGTTTTTTAAATCCGGCTCTTTGCTTCCAATTTACCAAAAGAAGGAGAAAAAGAAAGCACCCAGTGGCTTCTTTCTCTTTATCTCTCCTACATCCTATACCTATTGTTAGAAAAGGTTCTGCTATTTAGTCCATCAAGGATTTAGTAAATATCTGCCTCAGCCAGTACAATGATCAACATTTAGGGATAGAGTTTGCAAAGTTTGGGTAACATACAGTTTCTACCCTCATGGATCTCACAGTCCAATAGGAGGATAAAACACAAGCAGATAAGGATACCACAAACCTCTTTGCTGGGGCCCTCTTCTCCTCATTAGTGACTCCTCCAGCCCCCAGACCAGTATTTTAGGAAAGACCCCAACCATCTTTCCACTCACTGACTCCTAAACTCTCTCTGAAATCTTCCTTCTCCTCAACTACCATATTGTCTATCCCTGAGTTGGACATCAGCACCCTGCATTTCCCATTTCTAGTAAGTTCCCCATTCTGTGTTTACCCTGTGTAAATAAAAAAGCTCTTTGAGGATAGAGAATATTGTTTATTCATTTTTCTGACTCCAGTGCTCAGCACAGAGCAAACAATGACTACTTTGTTTACCTACTTATAGACAGTATTACAGGACAAGTGCATTAGAGAGGAACGACAAAATGTCGTAAGAAGCAATGCCTGAGGGAGGAGAAGACCCTTACCTAGTGGGGTAATGATGGAGGAGGCAGCATCTGTGTAGGACTTCACAAGATTATGGATAAGCAAAGACATCTGGGATTTCATTGACATAGGAACTACCAGATGAGGGAGCTCCTTCCACCATCCTCTGCAACCTATGTTCTTTGAAAGCTGCCCAGAGCACTGAGGGGTTAAGGAACTTGCCTAGAGTGGCCCAGTCCCTAGGTGTCAGAGGTAGGTCTTGAGGCTGAGTCTTCCTGGCTTCCCATGATGCTTTTGCTAGGACCTCCTAAGAGGAGCAGGGAGTTCGACAGGGAAGGGCGTGGGATGTCCAAGGCACGGAAAACTGCATAAGCAGAGGCACAAAGGTGCGGAGAGAGAAATCTGTGGCTAGACTTCTGTGCATGTGAAGAGGAGTAACAGAATTTGAACCTGGAAAGGCAAGATGGCAGCAGATAGTAGAGTGATTTGAATGCCAGGTAGAGGGAATTTAAAGTTTATTTGGTAGATAATACTGAGATGGTATGGTACAGTGGAAGGAGCTGGGTTTGTGGTCAGGGATGGTGGACTTAAATTCCGGTTCTGGCACTGTGTGTGGTATTGGGCAAATCACTCAAATTCTTTGGGCCTCAGTCAGGAAGACTCATCTCTCTGAGTTCAAATCTGGTCTCAGATACTTACTAGTTGGGTGGCCCTGGGAAAGTCACTTAATCCTGTTTGTGTCAGTTTTCCCATCTGTAAAATGAGCTAGAGAAGGAAATAGTGAACCACTGCAGTGTCTTTGCCAAGAAAACCCCAAATGGGGTTAGGAAGAATTGGACAAGACTGAAGAGTCACAGCAATTATGCAACTAAAAGGGAAGGAGGTGAAATGCCCTCAGCACATCGAAGACATGGGACTTAATGATGTCTGAGATCACCCTTTGAGGATCTTATGCTAAACAGAAGATCTATATCTATATCTACATCTATATATGTATATCTATCTATATCTATCTACACATAAATACATCAGCCATTTAAAACCTTTTCTTTTTTGTTTTTACTTCAGCCACACTGTAAACTCTTCTAAGCCTCTTTTCTTACATATTTTGGAGGAAAAAAATGACAAGTGTTTGTGAAATGCTTTCTCTTGGATTAGAAATTTCAGGAAATAGAAGATAGAGATGTTTTGGGGCAAAGGATAATTTTTTTTTCCTGGGAAAATTGGCTATAGAAGATGATTCTTTTTTAACATGTGAACACCTTACTTAAGAACATAACAGCTGTTCACAGAACTTAAGCCAACTTTCTGTTTGTTGATTACCTGGTTGATACTAAAATGGAGGACAATTTTCCACCATTGGGTAGTTACCAAGAAAAATTATAGAACCTCTTATATTCCCATTTCAATCCTTTCCACTTGTGAGAACACCACAATGATCCTCTGATTAGGCTCTTAATTAAGTTAGAGAGAAAGGCAAGGGCATTGTCAACATAATGAATATTTTATCTATAATGCAGTAGATATGTGCAGAAGATCCATCTTGGATATCTTGTCATCTGCTCTCTCTCTCTCTCTGTCCCTCTCTCCCTCTCTGTCACTCTCTGTCTCTCTGTCACTCTCTGTCTCTCTATCTCTCTCTCTGTCTGTCTCTCTCTCTCCCTGAAAAGTCATCCTCCTGACACATACCATCCACTCCCTTCTACCTTCCTTGCTATCCCCCAGTTAATCTATTTGGATTTAAACACATCTAACAACAAGTACCTGGCCAGACCAATACATATCATAACCATCCATCCAGGATATTTTGCCATCTCCTGTGCCATCAGACATGCAAATGACCTCCCTTTCCCCAACATACATACATGCTCATTCTATTCTTTTTGCCTGAGGAAGAATTAATACTACCATTGCTTCTGGAAAAAGATCTGTTCTGGTTCTAAACATATGGTCCCACTTGAACAGTAATTTGCTCCTGTCTTCTCTGCCAATAACAGTGATAATCAGACTGTGGAGCATAGAATAAACAACTATTAAAGAAGGACTAGAGCCAAAGATAGGTGATTCATGGCTTCTGGTGCAGTGTAGATAAGATGACCTCTGAGTTGAGGTCATAAGCTCATCGTCTAGAGCTGGAAGAGGTCCTGCCTTTGGGGGGAGGGGCGGGGATTCTATAATTCTGGAGACGAAGGCGTTGGCCTAGGCTAGACTTGGGGTAAAGTTTGATGGTAATGCTATTGGTTGGAGGGCAGGGAGTAGAATAAACCAATCAGAACTGAAATGTCCATGGATGTTACAAAAAGCTCCCAGATTAAAGGTGGGTTATATTTCAAAAGTTCTTTAACTCTGTTCTGACTGCTCCAAATTACAGGGATCTCTCCCCTCTCTGAATACCTGTGGCTTTTACCTTCTATACTCCTCATTTGACACCCATTGTGTGCGTGTTGCATACATCTGGAGTATTAGGTTTGGTGATGGACATCAGAGAGGATATTGATAATCTGGGAAGGATCTAGAGAAGGCAACCAGGATAGTGAAGGAACTTCCAGTTCCTGTCATATGAGGATTGATTGTTTTGTTGTTGTTGTTGTCTGACTTCATGACCCCATTTGGGGTTTCCTTGGCAAAGATACTGGGATGGTTTCACATTTCATTCTCCAGTCCATTTTACAGATGAGGAGACTGAGACAAACAGGATTAAGTGACTTGCCCAGGGTCACACAGCTAGGAAATGTCTGAAGCCAGATTTGAACTCGGGAAGATGAGTCTTTTTGACTCCACTCCTGGCACTTTATACACTGTGCCACCTTGCTGCCCTCAGATTGATTGTATCAACTGAAAATGTTTAGCTTTAGGAGGACATAATCATTGTTCTCAAATATTTCAAGTCCTATGATGAGATTTAACTTGTTCTGCATGCCCCCAGAATCCAGAACTAGATGTACAGGATAGTAACTTCGAAGAGCCAAGTATTGCTTCAATTGATATAAGAAGCACTACTCCTCCAAAAACAAAACAAAACAAAACAAACAAACAAAACAAAACAAAAAACAAAAAACTTTCCAAAATTAGAACTATCTCAAATGTGAACAAGCTGCCCCTGGGGTTAGAGCTTCTTCTTACTTGAAGTTCTCAAGCAAAAACTGAATTCCCACTTGTCAGGTATGTGGTACTAGGGATACCAAATCAAGTGCAATGAGGAACTGACTCCAACTCTGAGGGAGGTAGCCCTAGAACCCTGAGTGGGTAACACAGTTCCCAGAGAGAGGGCAGAATACTCATAACACAATTCATCTTTGGACTGTCACATATCCTTTGACCAGTCCTTATACATCTCTATGATGGTCTACACTTTGGACCCAATAAATTATTTGAAGAAACACAGGAATTTGCAATGTAGCATTTCCAAAGAAACAATGTTATTGAATTCCATATCCAGTCCACAAAAGCCTGTTGAATCCACAATTCATTTGAAAAGTTGTACCTTACAATTGAAAAATATTTGTGAACAACAATATTGTTATAATGCCAGTGTTGTTCAGTTCACAAATGCTTATTAAGAAACACCTATGTACAAAAAGGCAAGAGACACCTATGTTCCAAAAGGCGTTGTTCTGTCCATGTCTTTTGTGGGGGGGAGGAGAAGGGATTGAAGGGGGGGGAATAAGAGAAGGAATACAAAGATGAATAAGACCAGAGCAAAACCATAAAACAATTTTTAATTCTGAGAGAAATGATTATTAATAACCAATTAATATCAGGGGAAGGGGAATCCAGGGTTTTTCTCTTTCATATTTCCTCATTCAGAAACCAGCCCCTGTAGGTTATTCAGGCCGCCTCTGAACAAGGGACACCACCCTATTGGGAAAGCTTAATCTAATTTAGGTGGATTACTGCAGATTGTTCAACTACATAAGTGATCTCATTGTCCAAGGAACATAATCAGAGTCAAGGTCTCCCCAGCCCCTCATCAAAATAAGCCCCCCTCCAATTACAATATTCATTTTTTCATTAATTAACCAAAGTTGATTTCACCTGTTGGGAACACCCACTCTCCATGGGTATTTAAATGTTCAATGACCCTAAGGTTGTCTTTAGCTTTCTGAGAACGATTGACCTCATCTCGTTGATTATTTGCTAGCCATAATTAATAAATTGATTATTAATTGCCCAGAAATTATGTCTCTCAAACTTTTCATTCATCACAATTCTCATGAATGTTGGTGCTTGAGAAAAGATATGCTGAATTAGAGGAATTGATCAACCTCAAGCATTTATTAAATACCTATTATGTGCCAGGCACTGTTAAGATGAGGAAGTAGGAAAAGATTCTAAAAGAGATAATAGAGCTAAATTATTTTACATCTAATTTCCTTTTTCAAATTAATTTATTTATCTTTAGTTTTCAACATTTACTTCCATAAGATTTTGAGTTTCAAATTTTCTCTGCATCTCTCCCCTCCCCCCACTCCAAAACCATGTGCATTCTGAAAACCCCTTTCCCTGGTCTGCCCTCCCTTCTATCACTGCCCCCTTTTCTTATGCCTTTCCTCTTCTGTTTTCCTGTAGGGCAGGATAGATTTCTATACCCCATTGCCTGTATATCTTATTTCCCAGTTGCATGTAAAAACAATTTTTAACATTCATTTTTAAAACTTTGGGTTCCAAATTCTCTCCCTTCTTCCCTGCCCACCCACCCTCATTGAGAAGGCAAACAACTTGATACAGATTATACATGTGCAGTCATTCAAAACACTTCCATAATAGTCATGTTGTGAAAAACTAACTATATTTCCCTTCATCCTATCCCATCCCCCCATTTATTTGATTCTTTCCTTTGACCTGTCCCTCCTCAAAAGTGTTTGCTTCTGATTATCCCCCCAATCTGCCCTCCCTTGTATCATCCCCCTTCTCTTATCCCGTATACCTTATCCCCTTATACCCCCCCATTTTCCTGTACAGTAAGATAAATTTCCATACTCAATTCAGTGTGTATGTCATTCCCTCCTTAAGCCAAATCTGATGACAGTAAGGGTCATTCATTCCCTCTTACCTCTCCCCTCTTCCTCCCCACTGTAAAAGCTTCTTCTCATCTGTTTTGTATGAGGTAATTTACCCCATTCTACCTCTCCCTGTCTCCTTCTCCCAGTACAATCCTCTCTGACCCCTTCATATTCACTTCACCCTGTGCCCTCTGCATATATACATATATTCCCTCCAACTATCCTAATACTGACAAAGGTCTTATGAGTTACAAATATCATCTTTCCTTGTAGCAATGTAAATAGTTCGACTTTAATAAGTCCCTTATGATTTCTCTTTCCTGTTTACCTTTTCACACTTCTCTTGAGTCTTGTATTTAAAAGTCAAATTTTCTATTCAGCTCTGGTCTTTTCATCAAGAATGCTTGAAAGTCCTGAATGTCCATTTTTTCTTCTGAAGGATTATACTCAGTTTTGCTGGGTAAGAGATTCTTGGTTTTAATCCTAGCTCCTTTGACCTCTGGAATATCATATTCCAAGCCCTCTGATTTTTTAATGTAGAGGCTGCTAAATCTTATGTTATCCTGATTGTGTTTCCACAATACTCGAATTATTTCTTTCTGGCTGCTTGCAACATTTTCTCCTTGACCTGAGAACTCTGGAATTTGGCTATTCCTAGGAGTTTTCCTTTCAGACTCTCTTTCAGGAGGTGATCAGTGGATTCTTTCCATTTCTATTTTGCCCTCTGGTTCTAGAATATCAGGGCAGTTTTCCTTGATAATTTCTTGAAAGATAATGTCTAGACTTTTTTTTTTAAATCATGGCTTTCAGACAGTCCAATAATTTTAAAATTATCTCTCCTGCAACTATTTTCCAGGTCAATTGCTTTTCAAATGAAATATTTCACATTGTCTTCTATTTTTTCATTCTTTTGGTTGTGTTTTTTAATTTCTTGATTTCTCATAAAGTCATTAGCTTCCATTTGCTCCATTCTAATTTTTAAGGAATTATTTTCTTCAGTGAGCTTTTGGACCTCCTTTTCAATTTAGCCAATTCTGCTTTTTAAGGCATTCTTCTCCTCATTGACTTTTTGAACTTCTTTTGCCATTTGGGTTAGTCTATTTTTTAAGGTGTTATTTTATTGAGTATTTTTTGGGATCTCCTTTAGCAAGTTGTTGACTTATTTTTCATGATTTTCTTGCATCACTCTCATTTCTCTTCCAGATTTTTCTTCTACTCTTACTAGATTTTGAAGATCTTTTTTGAGTTCTTCCATGGCCTGAGACCAATTCATATTTTTCTTGGGGGCTTTGGATGTAGGAGCTTTGACTTTGTTGTCTTCTTCTGGTTGTGTGTTTTGATCTTTTTTGTCACTAACATAAGATTCTATAGTCTGAGTTTCTTCCACTGCCAACTCATGTTTCCAGCCAGTTACTGGACTTTTTAACTCTTTGTTAAGGTAGGGCTTCCAGTGTGGAGGGTGTACTGTCCCAAGCTTCAGGGATTTTGTGCAGTTGTTTTCAGAGATACTTCTAGGGAACTGTACATTTTCCGTTCTTCCAAGGTGGTTTGATCTAAGGAGAGGCGTTTACTCCTTTCCTGGCTTGTGCTGTCATATATGAGTGACCATAAACACTTTTTCTGCCATGGAACTGTGAGGAGGGTTCCCTCTTCACTGCCTCCACAAGCTCTGCTATACCAGTGTTCCTCCTCCCCCCAGATCTGCCACCCAGGACTGAAATCTAGATCCAATTATGGACAAAGCAACAGAATCCCGCCTCAGTGCCAGCAAAGAGATCCCTGTAATCATCTTCTGATCAGTTGTTCAATTCCCTTACCATCTGTGGGTTGAGATCACTAGAAGCAGCTGCTGCCACCACCACTAGCCCAGGACTGTG